>NC_044912.1:45089359-45356490 GCF_001633185.2 Quercus lobata | reverse complement strand
GTATATGTCACGCCCCAAACCCGATACTCAGATTTGTGACCATGACCGGCATGCTAATATCAAGCCTAAACCTGATATTAACAAGAACCACTTAACTTTTACAAAACTTTTACCGAAAGCTTTCCTTTTCTTTTCAATCCTTGTTTCTTTACTTAAATTATATAACCTTTCACTTGATAGTCAGAGCATCTACACCTGTACTCGAAATATAACATAACCCACCAATCATTTAATTTCCACACTTTCACGTAATACATCTCTTAATACTTTAAGGTATACAACTTTCCTTAGATCCTAAAACACACAATACTACAAAGCTAAACATCAATTTGCTAATTTAGGATCTATACATATAAACTAAAACCAGCTCCTTCCAAAACTCGACTAAGGCTCCCTCTGCTCCAAAATAAAACCTGCTAACTGAAAGAGTGGAAGGGGTGAGCTACACAGCTCAGTAAAGGTAAGATATATGAGAATTCAATAAGGATGCATGTAAATCAAATCATTTCATTCTATGCATAATCAAATAGGAGAACAGCTTTCCATGCATAGTATTTTATACTATTCAGAATAATAATTTATACGCTTTTCATAGGAAAATAATTGTTCTCCTTTTTCTTATCAGCTTGATATTACCAAAACCTTTCGGATTAAACTTCTATCATTTTCTACAAAGTCACCACATATATTCTCATTACAAAATAATCATTTTAACGTAAATCAATTATTCGGCAACTTTGTATTAAACTAGAAACATCTTGACCCAATAAGAAAACCTTTCTTTATAAACCTCTTCTCATAGAATACTATAACTTTCATGATCAGAAAACTTAACATTTCATAAAAACAAATATCTGATACTTTTAAACATAAACTTGTACTTTTATCAGAAACTTTACTTTTATAGCATAACAGAACTTCAGAAACTTTTATCTTTAATGAACAGCTTTTCTTTTCATTAGAAACTTCTTCTTGCCATGAGAGCTTTCACTTTTCACAATGCATTTAAACAAAATAATTCTCTCATGATTAATAACATAACATAGCTGTTCATAACATATTGGTTAGTCCATGTCTGATAAGCTGTACAGAGAAGGCCTCATCACATTTGGAAAACCTCATGTGCATGATATTGTCCCCTTTGAGAGGCCTGATGGCACATCTCCTCCAGGTTTTGTTCCTCCCCGCCGTCCGTACACATTGGGGAGAAGGCCTTAGTCAGATTAGAGTTACGGGCAACCCCATTTCCTCTACTTTAAATGGCCTAGAGTTACGGGCAGCCCCATTTCCTCTACTTTAAATGGCCAAACAGATAACATATTTCCATGGAAAGCCAATAATTAACCCCTACTGGCTGAGTTCAAATTATCAGAGGACATAACCCGAAAACATTTCATACTTTACATCATACTGAAATTTCTTATTTTGCATAACATTTCATAATAATAGCATTTCCATTCTTTTCATTAAACATCATGTTCGTGGAATCAATAATAGCATCAATATGCTTAAATCATATACATAAGTTTTTCGAAAGCTCACGAACATATCATTGTCAGAATAATGATTACATGTCATATCTCTAATCAAAAACATTTTAATGCATAACATACTTTAAAATAACCTCATGACTTACCAAATGCTCATATAACTTATCTCTTACCTGAAAGCAGAGGAACTGAGAGCCTAAAGTCGAAGGAGCTTAGACTTGGATACTGGTAACACCTAAACCATAAATCAAAGCTTATTACTATCCATAATTCTTTACCATAAACTTCACATTCATCTCAAAGCCTATCTCTTAGAATCAAAGAAGTCCTAATCCCACCTCGGCGAGGTTCCCACAAACAAAAATACATTCATCAACAACAAGTACAAAATCCTAGAGAAACCAACATCCTTATATTAATCCCATATCTCTAAAAGAGCTAACTTTATTTCAAAAGGTGCTTTAAGGTCAGAGCAATAATGCATGCATAAATATAAAATCTTTTAAGCATGATCATGTAACTATATACATTCATATGATAATATACAACACGTCGGGCAAAACAGCTTCATACATATAATCGTCTCATGGTTTAGAACCCCTTCCTTTGAGTAATAAACCTCAAAACAAGTTACACAAAATTAATCTATGATCGAGACATACCAAAAGACAAGCATATTAAATTATAGCTCAAAACATTCACCCTAACTTGATAATTAAATCCACAAATTTATACATGGCCCTTACTACTCACTGTTCTATTCCAGCAGCATAGGCTCCATTTGTAAAATACAAACGGGCTGCTCAAACACATCCAATTGTCATGAAAATTTACAGAACTACTCCCCTGTATGTTCAGTATATACCATAAAAATTTCGGAGTCAAAACATAAACCCATGATTTACTAAAAATCACGCAAGACAGTATACTCAGATCTGTCCTGACAGAATTTCATGCAACTTATAAATTAAACCATTATTTTTATATTAATCCAAATGCTGTGAGACCAATTCAATAACAACCATAAGTGTCTTATGTTTCAAAGGAACTATCCCTAGCATCCAAATTCACAAAATACGATTTAATACAGAATTTTCTTGTAGTAAACATCAAATCTGTCACAGAGACAGCTTCAGTACATAATCTTACAAAATCATCAACAAATAGCAATAGGTCTTAATTTAATTTGGGTATTTTTATACCTATATTTAACATACTAAAATATGTTATTAAACATTAAATAAACCATAATTTCATCAAACCTTCAAATCACTAAAACAGAAACACCACTTCAACTTCCAAAAACAGAGCAGAGAACAAAAAGGGAAAGTAAGCAAACAATTATACTATCCAAATACACAAAATCAGATGAGGTTTAATTACTTACCCACACACTTTGAAGATGAAACCTTAAGGCTAATTGTTTAATTCCTTCTTTAAAGAAACTAGAATTTTTGGTGAGAAAGGAAGAGAGATGTTGCCGTGTAAGAAGGGAAGAGGAAAGAAGAACAAAGAAAGGGGAGAAAGGAGTAGAGAAAGAGGAAAGTGAGCTGCTGGACTTCAGATGCACCAAAATAAACATAAGTCAAATTGACTTTAGGGGTGGGGTACGTGTATGGCTAGGGAAAAAACAAATATCACACCCACTCTTCCAAATTTTCTTGCATTCACACTTATATATATATATATATATATATATATATATAATCTTTGCATTCACACTTACTTTTCTACAAAGATAATATCACTTTGCATGTATATATATCTCACAACTTAACCACCTAATATAGTTTTGTATATGCTAAATATATATTTATAATACAAATAGTCATTTCAATTGTTTATAATCTTTAAAATTCTTATTCAATGACATTACAAAATAATATGTTTATTAAATACTCTTATATTAATTTTTGTAAGTAAGTGGCTTAAAATATTAATAATACTTAACCACTTAAACACATAGTTTAATTATAAAAATTGGGTTGGGGTGTTACAAGTATCTCCCCGAAACTCCGAACCTATTTGTCTTCCCCGACCAATGGAATGATGCAAGAGTTGCTTTAATTTCCCTTCCCGGACCAGTTGGTCTAGATGGTCCCACAAGTTTCTGCAATCCTCGGTAGTGGGTCCATGGTCCTGATGATATTGGCAGTAAAGGTTTTGATTACACCTCATAGGATCTCTTGCCATCTTGTTCTGTCATTTAAAGAACGGCTCGTTTTTAATCTTTTTCAGAACCTGTTGTATTGGTTCTTGGAACATAGCATTAACCACCTGGGTGTTGGCAGATCTTGGTTGCCCAACAAAGTCTTTCCGAGGTCGGTTATTATTGTACCGGTCCGACTTGAATTCCCTCCTCTCTTGAGGGATCACCTTAGCCTTTCCTTTCCCCTGCATTTGGTCTTCTTCTACCCTTTTGTACTTGTCAATCCGATCCATAAGTTGACGCACAGTGGTAACAGGCTTACCAGTCAAAGATTTTCTCAGATCATGCTCAACTGGAAGGCCAGCCTTGAAAGTACTAATGGCCACATCGTCATAGTCTCCGTCTATTTCGTTAAACATCTCCCAGTATCTATCTGAGTAAGCCTTCAAAGTTTCCCCCTCCCTCATGGACATAGATAATAAGGATCCCAAAAGCTGAGGAACCCTGCTACAAGTGATAAAGCGAGCACCAAAGGCCCGGGTGAGTTTCTTAAAGGAGTCAATGGAATTTGCCTTTAAACCATTGAACCACCTCATCGCCACTGGGCCCAAACTAGATGGAAATACCTTACACATCAAAGTCTCATCTTCGGAATGAACGACCATCCTTTGATTGAAATGACTGACATGTTCCACTGGATCTGTTCGACCATTATAAATGGTGAACGTGGGTTGATGGAATCGTCGAGGAAGACTCGTGCCTTCTATGTTTTGTGTGAAGGGTGACTTAGAAAATTGACTCAACGCCTTGTTCATGGCATCATTCCCCAGGCCTTATTGAAATGACTGACATGTTCCACTGGATCTATTCGACCATTATAAATGGTGAACGTGGGTTGATGGAATCGTCGAGGAAGACTCGCGCCTTCTATGTTTCGTGTGAAGGGTGACTTAGAAACTTGACTCAACGCCTTGTTCATGGCATCGTTCTCCAGGCCTTTGCGAGGCGGGCTCTTGTATCTACGTCTATGGTGGTACTCCTCGTCGTAGGAGAAAGACTCACTTGGCGGAGTTCTGGATCTCCGTCTATAACTAGCACCATCTATCTCCTCGGAGGACAGCTCAGAGTTGGGTGATGAATGTCTTCGCCGTGCGTGGCCCAATTCCCTCTTCAACTCATCGATTTCATGTTGCATGTCTCTATCGTTCTTTGCATGGGAAACACGGCTCTTCCCTCAAGACTGGCTTTTACTAGTATGAGCTGTGTGCATACTTTCCTCACGATCTCCTCTCCCTTCAAGGCTCCTACGCGGATTGCTATGTTGAGACCCCTTTGATTCTACTTGGTGTAGATTCGCATCCACCTGGTGTCGACCTGTCACTGCCTAGTGTGGACCTGCTTCTTCCATCTTAACCGTTGCACCCGAAATACTCTTAGAATAGACCAAGTTCTCCCCATAGACGGCGCCAATTGCAAGGACTGAATTTGGATTGGACCCAATATAGGATTAGGTTTTAGCTCAATAAGCCCAAACAATGAATTTGTAGAGCGTGGGTAAAAGAACTAATTCTATTTGGTAAGAAAGACAATAACAATTGTTTATTTAAAAGAATCAAACACAAGTGAAATGAGAAAATTTGTCCTCAGCACAATCCGAGGAGCTATATTATAATATCCAGTTGATGATCAGTGTTACAAGAGTTCAAAGGACTATTACAAAGATTTCTTGATTTCTCGATCTCTTTCCTTTGGGCCACTTCTCCATGCTATATACTATAATTTTAGTATCATCCCTACCATACACATATAGGTTAGTTTCTAGGAACTCCTTTTTGTCTTATCCAACACCTCCCAGAACCTTCAACTAGTAGCTGTAAGGCTGCTTAACCACTGTTCAGGTATCACATCCACATTAATGCGGCCAGAGAGTTAGTTGGGATGCATTTAATGTGGAGGTAATAGCTTTTGAAGATATTTGTTGCCTCCTTTTACTCATCCCTTATCCAATGTCCGACTTCTAATCGTGATGCAACCTTGAAGAATGTTCAGGATGATAAGACATTCTTACTGACCTCGGATCTTTGTTTCCAAGATGACTTTTCTCCTCAGACATATTTTGGACTATCATACACAATCCTTATTTCTTCTTCTCATACCATTCTCATAATAACCTTATTTGACCATCCTCGAATTAGTTAATATCTTCGGATTGGGCCATAGGCCCAATTCGTACAGTTTTAATAGTACCTTCTGGCTAACTGACCCTCACAACAACTATACAAACTCTAAACTTATGTGTGAGTTGGAAACCTAAGACGATTTACTCACACTTAACTCTAAAGATTGAAAGTAAACTTAAACTTAAAACCAAATACCTGAAACACTTGCACAAGATAGGTTAGACCCTATAGTTTAAAGCAAGTATATATAAATAGGTAGGAAATAAGAAACAAGTACAATGTAATTAAGTAAGTATGAATGATATGCATGAATGCAACTTGACCAAACAACCAACCATAGAGACTATGGCTATAATGATCAAAATTGTGAGTAATGATCATCTGAATATGCAAGCAATTAAGACATTAAGCAAAAGATAAATGCATGTCCAACAAACACAATTGCAATGCAATGGACGCCAAGAACGCACAAATACCAATAAGATATTAAAATAAAACCAAAGCGCCATAAAATTTTACATGACCTAAGCATGGTCATACGATGCAATATCAAAAGACATAACAACTTAAACAAAGTAGCAAAGTTATATAAAGCATAACAACTGTAAATAAAATAAGCAATAGAAAAAAAAAAGTTTGATATTAAAGCCTTCTTCTTTCGTACCTTGGTAGATTTTATTATTGCTTTTCGTCCTTCTGCTTGTTTTTCTCTTTTAGATATGATCGAGCTTTAGTTTAAGAGTTTGATTAATCTTCACCCTAAGTACACCCTGATGTACTTAGTTTTGTTTTTTTTAATAAAATTTTTTTGCTACTTATTAAAAAATAAAAATCTTGTTATGGTTACGTTTGGGATTTGAGAAAAAGTTAGCTTATTTTACTTTTTAGTTTATTTTTGCTCTTAAAATGAGTCCCATTACTTCAAAAGTCAACTTTTGGCTTCTTTATTTTTTATTTATTTATTTATTTTTATCTTCTACGTACTTTTAGCAAAAAGTTTTCAATTTTAACAAAATAAACAATTTTCAAACGGACCCTATATATATAAAAAAATAAATAAATAAAAAAAAAAGGAGAATTTGTTTGTGGTGTAATAAACGTTAAAGGTCTTAAATGACAATGCAAAAGAAGAGAGCTTGGCTGGAATGGCTTGTTTGTGGTATACTATGAGCAATATTTACCTTTTCAATTTAAAAAAGTTATATGGGTAAATGAGTGCAGGAGCTGTTTGGTCATTTGGATCACCATGAATTTTTGGAAGAAATCCAAGGGACGGAGAGGGGACAAGAGGAGACAAAGAATGGAGTTGGTGAGAGAACTCAGGAGACTTAAAAACGATGGGAGTAGACAATAGATGCCCTGTTCGGAGAAAAGAGAGAAGCGGAGTCTGTGGGAGTGAAAGATGTACCTTCTCGGCATGGGCTTCATTGTGGTTTTGTACGGTGAGAATGAGGGGATTTGCCATTAATCTCGCTCTCTGTGGCAAGGAAGAGAGTAGGATAGCTAAAAAAGTTAAATGCAACTATGCCATCCTTCAGGGTAGTCTCCAGGTTATCGACTTCAACAGTCTTTTCACTTTTTTTTTTTTTTTTTTTCCAATGAAAGAAAGGCCAGGATGGTGGCATTAGAAGATATATTATTACACCCCACAAGCTAGGCAATTAGCACAATTTTTATGATCTAATTCACAGCCTGCACTGTTCAATGCACATAGACCTAACCCTTGTAATTAGTTTGTATGGTATTGTTGCCGCAAACTTTGGCCTTTTTGTGTATCTTATGCTTACTTTTCTTGATAATCAAATGCTATTGATTGTGTATGGAATCTGTCTCAATTTGTATAATTCTGATGCAATTTAAATTAGAGCTTGAAGAACTCTTTCTGTCAATGTGTTTGGATAATCTTTTTGTTGATTTGATTTCAGGAGGCTAGATTGCAAATTTTAAGCTAAAATTGGGAGAATGATTTGGATATTGATTTTGTGACTATGCTGAAAATGGACTTTTGGTTTTGCTTTTAGAATCTACTTTGGATGAACTATTTCGATGTAATTTTTTTTGTGAATGAATTATTGATCCTCATTTTAAATGATATAGAGAAAATTAGCTTTTGAATAAAAGGAGATGTTATACTGATACAATCATAATATTGTTCTTTATAAATATTCACTAATGGTGACTTTTACGTGCATTGTATTTATAAAATGCTCAATTTGTAAATAATAACTTTAAAACTATATCGTGAACATCTTTGCACCTGACATTTTAAAATTTAATCTGAAAATAATATCAAAATGTGGAGTTTGTTATGTAATTGTGCCTTGTTTACATAAAACTAGTTTGAAGAAAAAATAATTGTTACAAAAGGAAATCAATTAAAGAAAACACAGAAGCAAATTATACATATATAATTTTTTTTGGGCCCCTAGCCCTCCTCTGCTCCGCTCATGTACTACACGTTATTCTTTGTTTTGAGGCCTTTTTTATTTTGTGGTTAAGGTCATTTGACGTATTATTCATTAAGATGTTTGCTTTAATTTTAACTTATTTTGAGAACTGTTTCTATATCCTTCACAGAGAGGTCCGAAGGGCCCTTCAGCTACGCATAGAGGAACATGCAAGGTACATGCAGAAGATCTTGGCTGAACAATAGAAAGCTGGCATTGCCTTAATTGCTCCACCAACATCGTCATCACTGACTAATCCATGCCAAGATTCTGAATTGCGGCCTTCGCCATCAGCTGGTGCATCACCTACAGATCCTGCTGTATCTAAAATGGATTCATCTTCACCTCTTTCATCCAAGTATAAAGCTACTGATAGTAGTGATTCTAAGCAACAAGTATGCTTAAAAGGACCAACATGTGGAAGAGAAACAAGAATCCCATTCAGTTAAGGAAGTGGCTAAAAATGAGGCGTAGTATTGGACTACTTCAGTTATGCCACTTGTTATCTCCAACATTTGCATCATCTCCACAATGACCCAACTATCGTAAATCCATCAATCCCATGTACTGTTTTGGCTGAACTGAAACAAGAGATTCCAGATACCAATCATAAAGAAATTTGATTGGTATCTCTTGATTCTCTTCAAAAGAACTGTTAAAAATACAGAATGATTGTATTGTATTTCATCAATCAAAGAATATACATCAGTGCCTTTATATATGAGGCATATGTGTGCAGTACAAGTAAAGTGTAGTACAAATACAAATGTGTTATACAAATAACCTAGTTGGGCCTAAAGCCCATAACATAATATACGTTAACAGCCCCCCTCAAACTCAAGGTGGATGTGAGACCAACTTGAGGTTGTCAACCAAATCATGAGTGCATCCCTTAGGAAGTGACTTGGTGAAGATATCTGCAAGTTGATCTTTGGAGGAGACGGAGAAAAGCTTTAGAGCACCATGGACAAGATGATAATGGATAAAATGACAATCAATCTCGATGTGTTTAGTCCGTTCATGAAAGACATCATTGTGAGCAATATGAATGGCACTCTGGTTGTCACAATAAAGGAGAGTAGCAGAGGAGGTAGATACACCCAAATCCTTAAGAAGCCATCGTAGCCAAAGGAACTCAGATGTGGTATCAGTAAGGGCACGATATTCTGCTTCAGTATTGGAGCGGGCCACAAAGGTTTGTTTTTTACTTCGCCAAGAAATAGAAGAATAACCAAGGAGAAAGCAATAACCTGTAGTAGACCTACGATCAGTAGGATCTCCTGCCCAATCAACATCAGAGAATGCACGGAGTACAAGAGGAGACTGAGCTGAGTAGAAAAGGTCATGAAAGAGAGTGCCCTTCAGGTATCGAAGAATGCGCAGAACAGCAGCATAGTGAGTTGATCGTGGAGCAGACAGATACTGGCTCACCTGATGAACAGCATAGGAGATGTCTGGACGAGTAACTGTGAGATAAACTAGGCTGCCAACCAATCGTCTGTAAAGAGAAGGATTAGACAATGGTTTTCCCCCCAAGGGTGTCAGATGCGCATTAAGTTCAACTAGAGTGTCAACAGTCTTGCTGTCAGTGAGTCCAGCTCGAGACAACAGGTCAGAAGCATACTTGGCTTGAGTAATATAAAGACCATCTGTGGAATGAGTAATTTCAAGACCCAAGAAATAGCTGAGATGTCGAAGATCTTTCACCTCAAACTCTGACTGAGAAAATCCTTGAGTTCTTGAATGCCACTGAGGTCATCACCAGTTATGATCATATTATCCACATATAGAAGAAGCAAAATGGTGCCTTTATCAGTACGACGAAGAAATAAGGCAGAATCATACGGACTGGCAGTGTAACCCAAGCGAAAGATAGTGGAGCTGAACTTGGCAAACCAAGCTCGTGGGGTTTGTTTAAGACCATAAAGTGCAAGTCAAAGATGACAAACCTTGTTTAATTCAACAGAGAGACCAGGAGGAGGTTGCATATAGACTTCTTCACTTAGATCTCCATTAAGGAAAGCATTTTTAACATCCATCTGAAAAAGATCCCATTTACTAGCAGCAGCAACAGCTAAGAGGGCATGAACAGATAAGATACGAGCAACTGGAGCAAAAGTCTCTTTATAACCAATCCCATACTCTTGTGTAAAACCTTTGACAACAAGACGAGCCTTGTAGCGCTCAACGGACCCATCAGAGCGAGTCTTAATCTTATAGATCCACTTACAACCAACCACAGACTGTCCAGGAGGGAGAGTAACCAGATCCCAAGTATGGTTTTTGATTAATGCATCAAGTTCCTCTTTCATTGCAATCTGCCATAAAGGGTCAGTAGAGGCCTCACGATAGGTTTGAGGCTCGTGAAGTGTAGCAAGGGCAGTGTAACAATGATAGTCAAATAAATGTGTAGGAATGGATCTTACCCGGGTTGAGTGGCAAGGTGGAATTTCTTGTGAAGGATCTTCAGGCAGAACAAGAGCGGGGGACCCAGGCTCAAGGTGGGGTAGCTCGTCATCAACCTATTCATCTTCAACCTGTCTAGGAGAAGCATCAAAAATATCTGGAGAGAAGTCCAAAGGAGGATCAAAAGTATTTGTAGAAGGACCAAGAGACCCATCTAGAAAGATTTCTAAAACAGAGGAGTTAGTCAAGGAAGAACGAAAGTGATAGAGTTCAACAAACAATCGGTGTTCCCAAAAGACAACATTACGAGAAAAACGAAGACAATGAGAGATAGGATTATAACACCTATACCCCTTTTGAGTTTCACCATAACCAAGGAAATAACAAAGTCTAGATCGAGGCTCAAGTTTGTTGTACTCATGAGGCTAAAGAAGAACGAAACAAGTAGATCCAAAGGAGCGAAGGTGATGATAGTCAGGAGGTGACCTAAAGAGATGCTCATACAGAGTCTGATTATGGATAAAAGCGCTTGGAATGCGATTAATCGCATGAACAGCATGAAGAGCAGGTTCACCCCAAAATGGGGCAGGAACTTTGGCAGAAAGAAGAAGAGCACGAACAATGTCAAGAATATGACGAAGTTTTCTTTCGGCTCAACCATTTTGCAGAGAGGTACCTGGGCAAGTTAGATGATGTACAGTGCCATAGGAATGTAACAGAGCTTGAAACGCATATTGAGTATATTCAAGAGCATTATCAGATCGAAAAGTTTTGATACGTTTGGAGAATTATGTTTCAACCATTTTTGCAAAGTTGCTGTATATTGGTAAAATTTCAGAACGAGATTTTATAGGAAAGATCCAACTATAACGAGAATAATCATCAATAAAAACAACAAAATATCGAGATCCACCAATACTAGCAACAGGAGAAGGTCCCCAAACATCAGAATGAATTAACTCAAAAATACTATTAGAAATGGATTCACTGTTATTAAAAGGCAAAGCTGGCTGTTTTCCTAACTGACATGAAGTACAATCAAAATTGTCGTTGGACACAGAACCCAACAGACCCTTAGACGCTAACTGTTGTACCCGAGAAGATGGTGCATGACCAAGACGAGAATGCCAAAGTGCGAGAGAAGGTAAGGAAGAAACTGCAGCAGCTGCAGCAGCAACAGAAACAGGAGCAACAGGTGGAAGATGAAGATTGTCCACGGGAAACATACGCCCAACTCTAGGACCGGTCCCAAGCTCCTGCCCCGTCCTCGGATCCTGCACAATACACCCAGAATAGTAAAAAATAAGGCAATAACCTAGTTCAGCTAATTGTCCCACAAAGCACAAATTATAGGATAGGTCAGGTACATGGAAGACTCCAAAAACAAAAAGGTTAGAGGTTGAAACAAAACCTAGACTATTCCCATGCATGGTGGAACCATCAGCTATATGAATATTTAGAGGATGTGGTGCAGGGTCAAGTTTGGAGAATAAGGACGAGTGAGGTGTCATGTGATTGCAGCAGGCAGAATCAAAAAGCCAAGTTTGAGACTTACTGGGTATAACAGATAGGGCAGTGGAAAGAGATGCATTACCAGCCATACGAACAGCCTGAGCTATGATTTCCTGTAGTTCAGTGGGGGAGAGGTTGATAGTGGATCCAAAAGACTGGGACTCAGTTGAGGTGGAAGCCATTGGCGGAGTAGGCTCAGTATTAGCAACAACAGCAGTAGATTTGTTGCGACAGTAACAAGTCTCAATGGTGTGGTCAGGACGCTTGCAATAGTTTCAGACCTTTTTGTTGGTCTGCTTGCGACGATTACTAGAGCCAGATGAATCACCTGATTGCTGAGGTTGCTCTATGAGTGGAGTAGATGGAGTAATAGCCAAAACATTGAGCTTATTCTGGGCTTGAAGGGTTGCAAGACGAGCTTCTTCTCTAACCAACTTGTTCACAGCAGTATCAAGAGAGGGAGCAGGACTGCGATTTAGAAGCTGACCTCGAATGGGCTCAAAGTCCTTGTGAAGTGACATCAAGAATTCATAGAGGCGAAATTCATCTCTAATGGAAGCATATTGCTGAGCATCCTTTGCATGCCCAAGTTGGATCAGAAAGGTCAATTTGGTCCCAAATGAAGCGAAACTGATCATAATAGTCATTGATGGATTACCCTGGTTCTTGCCTGAGTTAATGCAATTCAACCACTAACTGATATTTCATGGATCCATGAGTAGTGGAGTACCTTTTGGCCAACATATCCCATGCAGATTTTGCATCATTAAAGCTGCCCAATAGATTGGAAATAGAGGGAATGGAAGTGTTCCGAATCCATGTGAGGATCATGTGGTTATGACTATCCCATTCAATCATGCGACCAAGAAAGGCAGCGTCTTCTTCACTTGCTCCCTTGACAGGAATAGTGATTGCACCAATACAATAATGCCAAAGCATGCGACCCTTAAGAAAACTGCGCATAACTTGAGACCAAGATAAGTAATTTTTATTCCCCTCCAATACAGTATTGATGGGGCGAGGAACAAAGATATCCTTTTTATCCATTAAGAGACACAATATGCAAAAACAGATTGCAAAACTGAAATCTACGCGAAAAACTGGGTAAGGAGAACCTGGACTGCAAAAGTCAACCCCGGAGAAAAGTCAACGGTCAACGGCTCGGTCAAAGTCAACGGTCAAACCTGAAAAAGTCAACGGTCAAATCCCCAGAGTCAAAAGATGACGTCAGCGGCTGACGCAAGCAAGTGACGTCAGCAATGACGTCAGCGAGACTGTTAAGGCGCGTGAGGCCCATGTAGGCGCGTGGAAGCGCGTGAGGGCGCGTGGAGGCGCGTGAATGGTGCGTGAACTAAAGCTATGGCGCGTGGGAGCACGTGTGGCGCGTGATCAGTGGAACAGCAACTTTGAACGGCGCGTGCAGTCTCCGATGGCATCGAGGCTTCCACGAGTGTGTAGATCGGCGCAGGACGATCTCAGTGGTACCTTCAAAAACGTAATTGGAGTAAGATTTGCAGCGGTGATGCAAAGAGCAGTGGTCTGTGCAATGTGAAACTCCTTAACGACAGCGGCTGCAGGTCCGGAACCCAAGGACGACGGCTGGATGACGTCGGAGGTTAAACGGCGAAAGGTTGCGGCGGCAGTTGTGATGGCGGAAGCGTTGTTAAAAAGGAAGTCACACTAATGAAGACAAGACTGCTAAGAAAAGGTCAGAGCAGTGGCTCTGATACCATGTTAGAAATACAGAATGATTGTATTGTATTTCATCAATCAAAGAATATACATTAGTGCCTTTATATAGGAGGCATATGTGTGCGGTACAAGTAAAGTGTAGTACAAGTACAAGTGTACTATACAAGTAACCTAGCTGGGCCTAAAGCCCATAACATAATATACGTTAACAAGAACATTTTAGTGTTTTGAATAAAAGAGATTCACAGGCCTTTTAGCTGAACTTTGAATTTTGTTGTGATTTTAGCCTTATGTTTTTGCTTTCGTTTGGGTTTCTTTTGGTAATTTTGGAGGATTTGTTACTAAGGGATATTTTTGTCATTTTAATACTTTTGGTGATATTGTGACCATGGTTTTAAAAACTGGTATGGTGAAAGAACCGAAAAAGAGGCTGATTATTGGTTTTCTGGTCCGACTAGGGTCCGACCGATGGTCGAACCGGTGACGTCATAAATAATTTAATTAATAATTTTTTAAATTATATAAATAAATAATGATGAATATATTTTATTTTTATAATGTTGATTAATTTTTCACAACTTATATAATAAATATCATTTAAATATTAAAGGTAACTTACTATATTTGTTAAAAAATATGGTTAAAATTTTAAAAGAGAACATACAGCTACAAGACTTTCTAAGAGCAATTATATCAGCTTCTACATAAGATTCCGTCTATTTTACACTTAAAACCTACTTTTTTTATTTTATACCCTCACTTTTACAAAACATTCACATCAGTTTATCTATTTTACAAAATATTTCAATAAAATATTCTTCTCATTTTTTTTTTTTATTTCTCTCAACCACCCCTTTACATATGTGCTCTCTCTCTATCTCTCCCCATTTTTTCTGATTTGTTGCTCTCTCTCTGTACCCATCTCCATCCATCAGATCTCCATCCATCTCTCTACCTAGTCAGATCTCTATAGACAGCTGCACTCCTCAAACAAGACCCAATCTCCAAACAAGCACTGATCTCCAGCAAGACCCATCTCTCTACCAACACAGATCAACTCTCCCTCTCAGCCAGATCTCCCTAGCTCCGATCAGGCAAGACCCATCTCGGTCAAGCTCTGATCAAGCAAGACCCATGAGCTCCGATCGTTCCACAAGCATCGATCAAGACCCATGAGCTCCAATCAAGCACCGATTAAGACCCACGAGCTCCAGTCAAGCACCAATCAAGTCCCACGAGCTCCAGTCAAGCACCGATCAAGTACTGATCTGTCTCTCTATTGGTTTGTCCGTGTGGGTTTGTTTGTGTGTGTGTGTGTTTGTGTATCTCTATGTTGATTTGTCTTTGTGGATGTGTTTGTGCGTGGGTGTGTTTGTGTGCATCTGAGGAAAAAGAAGATAAGGAGAGGAGAACCACTGAGTTCGTTGTGCACGGAGAAGAGAGAGAAAAAAAAGAAGCGAACGAGAAATTCATAAAATAATAAATACACATGCTACAATAACCGTGCATATATACACGGTTATTGTAGCAATTGTGTATTTATACACAAGTTTACACCCACTGATGTGGGTGATTTTTTGCTCAAATTGTATAAAAGTAGTTAGTTTTTCCATTTTGCACATTTATGCACAAGTTAATGTAATTACTCTAAGCTCCACCAAAAAAGGAAAAGAGATAATGAATAAATAAATAAATAAAACCCACCCCACTTTGGTTACTTCTCCCAGCCATTACTAACAATTAATACCCACCCACTTTTTGACTTTTATGACATAGCATTTACTTCCCCCAAGTCCCAAGACTCCCAGCCTTTCCACTTTTCTAATAGAAATCCATCAAAATCCAAATTGGCAATTTCCCATAAGGCCATAACCTCTCATTCGTCTCTCTCTCTAATCTAACTCTCCCTCTCACCTTTTCTGCCAAGCCTATCCATCACTCCATCTCTTTGCAACTGCAACATATCAATTAGTAATAATTCAAACTTCAAACCAAAATACCTTCCTCCACCCTTCTCATGTTGCTTCTCTTACCTCCTCTCCAAATTTTATTTTACTCGCAGATTTGAAAGTTTCATTCACCAAATCTTATTTACATCAGGTCTAAGATTCTCAAAATGAGGAAGAAAAATCGTTCATTCACATCATTCACAGTAACAAAGTAACTGTTGCACCAATGAGATAGGCCAAATGGGGAAGAAATCAAGAGAAACAAAGTCATTCTCTCTGTATTTTGCAAAACCGGTTCAACCATACCGGTTTTCAGTTTTACAGTTGAACCGACCGGTTTTTTTTTATTATTTTCGGTTTTTAGCTATTATCGGATCGGATTGTAGGCTGGTTCCCAGTTGAACTGGTCAGTCCGATCCGGTTTTTAAAACCATGATTGTGACTATTTAGAGCTTTTGAAGTGGTCTATTTTTGGATGTTCCGGTCTTACGGTCACTTTACTCACCACCAATACCCAGAACCTGAAACTTGTCTTTAGGTTACAAAATCATAATGTAATGGACAAAATTTAGGGAGAAACCTTTCAAACTTTATATATATATATTTTTATTGATTGTGAATTTTGACAAATTCACCATTAGATTGCATTTTCTTATTATATACTTCATGCTTGCAAAATTTTAAAAAGATCGAAGATAATAGCTATGTCATCAATCAAATGTTTAAATTTCAATTTTTTGTAGTCTTAAATTATGCATAAAAAATATGTTTATGAATTGAATAGTGAATAACATTAATTTGAACGAAATTTGATATATTTATTAAGAACAGATAATCCAATTGTTAGATCTTTTCAAAATATGTAGCCATGTTAATAGTTTAGTGAAACTTTGTCCTAATGCAAATCATTATTCTCTCTCTTACTAATGAGACTTTCTCTAATTAGAGTATACTCTTACCAATGATAATATACATAATTTCTTTATGATTTATTATTTGTTATGAATGTTTTAGCCATTGGAAACAATTAAATTTGTCTTAAAAATAAAAAGGTATTCGAGACAAATGAATATAACAAGTTAAGATTGTATTTGGATACTAGAATTTGGATTTCAAATAAATAGACTTAGAATTCATTAATTCCAAGCATGATTTTAAAAATCGGTATGGTCAAAGAACCGGTTTGTGCCGTGGTTCTTAGTTCAACCCAATTTTTATTGTTTTTGAGGGATTTTACCAAATCAAATTGGTGCCCAGTTTTCAGTTGAACCGGCAAGTCCAGTCTGGCTTTTAAAACAGTTTCCAAGTCAATAAATTTTAAAATTCTTCATTTGAACCTATTTTGTAGGAAGGAGGATTTGAATTCTAAAAGTCTAAAATTTATTATTTTGAAGCTTTAAAAAGTTATAAACTTTGAATTTGAAACCCATTTTCTTCTAAAATAACCAAACAGCTATCATGACCTCCAAAATGTTGCTAGAAATCTTTAAATGGCAGTACAAAACTAACTCTAAAACATCAAAAATAAACTAAATAACCCTAAAATTTTCTAAATAATAATTTAATTAAAAAAAAATCTACAAACATTTTTAATAGATTAGCCAAACCCAAATTGCTTACATTATACATGTTTGGCTTCCACATTTAAGAATAATTTCAAAATACTGAAATAAGAAAATGACGTTTGAAAGACTATTTTTTAAAAAGATTTTTTTAATAAAAAAAATTACAAATAGGAACAAGTAGAATTCGTAGATTACTCTTTTTTTTTTTTTGGATAATGATAAGGGAATAGAGCTCAAGTGCTTTTGAAGTGTGAGACTTTTTTTTGTAATAAAGATAAGCCCTTTAATTTAATTTAAGAGATAAAAGAGTTTAGACAAATATTGTGGAGCCACTATTTTCAATTTATTTACAACTATGCAATTAAAAAGCTTAGTTATAAAAAAGCACCAAACCACTAGTTAAACTATGAACCAAAGTATTGGGAATGGTTTGGTGTAAAATATTGAATATGCAATGACCCATTATCAAACCTGGTAAACTAACGGATTGCACGAGTTAATCTTTTTAACCCGTAGATAAAACCAAAAAAATACCGATTGGTCTACATAGAACACAATCGACCAATATCACATCGATAACACCTAATTGATTTTAATCATCAGTTGTATTTGGATTAAGTTAAAAGCTTATTTTGAATTTCTATGAGATATGTTGTTCCAAGACTTTTGGACTATATAACTTGCTTATTGGATGATTTATGTGAATGATGTGTTTTTTTTTATGCTCTCCAACTTTATGTCATCTAATGTAATTTTTTATTGTTATAATTTATTAATTTACCTATTTGATGTATTTTTATTTTAATTTATTTTAGTTGCTTTTTATAATTATAAAATATATTATTTAATTAATTAATAAACATACAATTCAACGAATGAACCACTGGTTGAACCAATGAACCAATTCTTCAGCCGAGTCAATCTCTGGTACAGTTTTTGTAACTATGTTAAAAACATATTATGTATCTTGAAAACATCCTATCAACCGTTTTCAAAATCTTGTTTTAAATAAGGAAAATAGGATACAATTTTCTAAAAACTATATTTAGAAAACATGAGTCAAACAAGAGATTCAAGTATGAGACCACCATTTTATGGTTCACAAAAAAAAAAAAAAAAAAAACTATATTTAAATTCTCTTACCAAACAGGCCCATAGTTTCTTTAACATAGAAAAATATTTTTGCTTACTTATAGTAGATCAATAAAAACATTTATTGGTTTAAAAAATTCCTAAAGCTGAAATAAGGGATATTAACTCTCTCTCTCTCTCTCTCTCTCTCTCTCTCTCTCTCTCTCTCTCTCTCTCTCTCTCTCTCTCTCTCTCTCTCTCTCTCTCTCTCTCTCTGTGACTATTTGAGACTTGAAGGTATATGCTGAAGCAGGGTGGGGGTAAGGATACCAAATTGTTTTAATGAATAATAATGATCCCAAAAAATTAAAATTAGAAAGAGGTGCATTTTTTTTTTGGTATAGATTAAAAGAGAGAAATTAGAAAGGGGTTAATTTAATGGTTCCAAAAAAGAAATCTTGCAAAACAATTAATGAATTTTGAGTTAGTTTTGATAAATTCATTCCAAATTAGATAAGATTTGATAAATTTCCAGATTTGAACATATATTATGTATATGTATGTATGTATACTATCAAAGACTATAACATAGATTTGATAAATTTCAAATTGCTTGAAATTTTTAAACAACTTGTACAAGACTAACATAAATTTGAAATAATAATAATGACTAACATTAAAAGAAAATGTTAAAAATTGAGTGTTTGGAAATTTGACTGCTTTCAAATAATTTAAAATTTTCAAATTGTAATAAATTAAAAAGAATGATTATTGTGACAAAAAAATGATTGTGGAAAAATTTGATGATTGTATATTTTAAATTTTAAAACTCTAAGTGTTGGCAAAATTTGAAAAACATAAGCATGAGAAAGAATAAAGGTTAGTAACAAAAGTGGACTATGATGACAAAACATTTCGTAACAATATGTCCTTATTTCTTCACCAAATACATATGGTGACGAAACAACATTTGTCACCTAAGCTCCGTCATAGAATGTATTGGTGACAAAAATGTTTCGTCACCAATAAAAAATGATAGGTGACGAAAAACTTTCATCACCTAGTATTTTCGCCACTAAACCTTATTTTCAGTGACAAAATATTTCATCATCAAATGTTTTTTTTTTTTTTTTCCAATTTCAATAGATTAGGTGATGAAGTTTTGCGTCACTGATTTTTTTTTTTTTTTTTTTTTTTAATTTCAATAGATCAGGTGACGAATTATTTCGTCACCAATTTCTGCTTATAGTCAAATATGGCGACAAAAATTATCGTCACCAATTTTATTTTTTTATTAATATTCTTTACATTTACTTGCCATTACATTAACCTGTTCATTTCTAACCAAATCTATAAAATAAAAATCCATTAATTTCTAACCAAATCCATAAAAAAAATCCATACAATCTAAAAATGCAATAAAGATGTTCACAAAGTAATTACAACCATTTATATACAAATGATGTCTTAACGTCCAAACTTTAAAAAAATTATTTGAATTCAAGTAGTCTCACAAAAGCTATCTTTTTGCCACCAATCCCATAGCTGCACAAGTATAAAGGAAAATACATTAATAACAAACTAGACTGCAAACCTATATCCTTGATAAGATGTACTACAAAAAAAGAAAAGAAAAAAAGATTATTATTACTAAGACAATGTAGAAAATGTCCACAAAATACCCAAAAACAAACTAGACAAAATAATCATAATGCAACATCATATAAAGCCAAACTATCAAAGAAAGAAGACCCACAACATTCTCATCAAATAAAAATCAAACCTACATTACAAACCATGGAGAGATCATAAAGAATGCAAAAATCTCAATTTAAAACAAAACAAATAAAGTGAAATTCAACAAAAAAACCCCAGCCACCATCATAAACACAAACCCACCCACCACAACGAATAAAAAATCTAGCCAATACTATTAAAATAAAAAAAACAAAAAAAACAAAAAACAAAAAACCCACCACCACCATTAAACAAAAAACATAGCCACCACCATTAACACAAAAACCCAGCCACTACCATAAACAAAAAACTCAGCCATCATAATAAACAAAAAACTCAGCCACCACCATAAACATAAAACCCACCACCACCATTAACACAAAAACCCAGCCACTACCATAGATAAAAAAACCCAACCACCACCATTAAACAAAAGGCACAACCACCACCATTAACACAAAAACCCAGCCACTACCATAAACAAAAAACCCACCACCACCATTAAACAAAAAACACAGCCACCACCATTAATACAAAAACTTAGCTACTGCCATAAACAAAAAAACCCAACCATCACAATACACCAAGATTAAACAAAAAACTCAGCCACCACCATAAACAAAAAAACCCACCACCACCATTAAACAAAAAACAAAGCCATCACAATAAGCAAATAACCCACCACCAACATTAAACAAAAAACCCAACCACCACCATAAATACCAAAAACCACACAATAAACAAAAAATCTAGCCACCATCATTAACACAAATGATTAGTAAACACACATGTAAGGTCGTGTAATTAGTAAACAAATGGATCTAAATGCAAATAAGATTGAAACATCTAGTCTTTCCCTTTAAGTTAATAATATAGACATCAGAAAAAAAAAAAAAAAAGTTAATAATATAAAGAAGCACTTCAGTATTTATCACCATATAATTTTGCACAATGATATTACCACCAGAATGTGCATGCATGTGAAGGTATACCCAGTCCATTGTCATAGGTAGGATGCCCCCTCCCCTCCCCTCCCCTCCACACACACACATAAAAAATAAATAAAAAAAGAGCTAAAGATAACATCCTATGGGACAATTTAACAAGAGAGATAGTAGCTTCAATGATTACACTAAGGCAAATTAAACAAGCAAGTCTAGAAAGGTCAAACCTAAGCATGTGAATCTACAAGAAACCAACAAAAGCTTCACTATTTTTAGGGTAAATAAAAAAGGTAAATCAACTTACTAAATTATAGTATTAAGTGCGCTAATAACAAAAAAAAAAAAGGTAAATCAACTTACTAAATTATAGTATTAAATGCGCTAATCAAATTCAGATAAGTGCATCTTACTGCCAAATAAAAACAAAATTATATGTAAAAGCACAAAATAGATTCTCACAAAACCAGACACAAAAGGGCATGTTAAGGACACAATTGACAGTGAATAACCCATAGTCTTCATATGTTTGTAAACATCCTGCTATTCTAAATTAAGTAAAAGGTAATAAAAAAAACTAAGTACAATAAGGCCAAGTAAACATCTTGCTATTCTAAATTAAGTACAAGGCAATGAGAAAAATTAAGTACAATAAGGCCAAACATAATAGGGCTATCAACTTACATTTGATTGTTTCGGACTCACAAGCCTAAAGGGTCTACTAAGAATCACCCTTCAATTCGTCTGAACCTGAACCACTGGCATTATAACCTACCATATACCCACTGGCGGAGCCAGCATGGGGCGAGGGGGGGCAATTGCCCCACCTGACTTTGTAAAAAAATTCCCCAAACTACTAGTTTTGTAGGGGGGGCATTACATTGTTTATTTAAGGTGCTTGACACTTTGACCCACCCTTTTGACATGAAAAAGAGAAAAAGCTGGTCCACTCCACCCTTAAAGAAGCAAACTAGAAAGTAAGGAAAAAAGTTTTCTTGAAAAGCTAAAGTAAAAAAAAAAAAAATATATATATATATATATATAAGTGCTATATTTAAAATATTTTTATAACAAATTATATGTGTAAGATGTAATTGGTTTTAATTTGAACTTACCACTAAAATTAGTTTTTTTTTTTTTTTTTTGAGAAACTGTTAAGAAAATGTTGTATACATAGCATATCCCTTATTTTTAACGTATTACATTGTTCATGGCATTTGTCTTTCTTGTTCATATCTCATAAATGACTTGTCCCATAAATAAACAGTGAAATGCCATTTAATTTTTTTTTTTTTGAACAATATGCAACATTTACTTTTTATTAAATTTGTTTACAATTGTTTATTTATTTTGTTACTATAATCAATTAATGTATTAATTTTTTTTAATATTATCTTTTAATCTTGCCCCCCCTAAACTAAAATTCTGGCTCCACCACTGCATATACCAACATATGAATTTTTAATTAGAAGAACAACAACTGGAAAAAAAAAAGGGGGTGGGGGGGATATGGAGTTCAACCTAGATGCTTATCACTAACTTTCCAAATAGAAGACCGAGTTCTTGATGCCCTTGTCATCCGAATTCTTCCCTAAAATCCCAAGAAATAAGCTCAATTTTCGCAAAATAAGTTAATCTACAAAAAAAAAACCAACAACAGAGACTAAAAGAGTAACAAAGGGTGCAGAATCAATACAATATACAAATAAAATAAAATTTCTTCCGTGAGAACACACACATGCAAACTAAAACTCTAAAATGCTCCATTTGATCACTGGGAAAAGTTCCAGAGGAAAGTAAACCAAAAGTTAAAATAAAAAACTTTTGTCCCTTAAGACCTTAGTTTGCTTTTATTGACAACTAAAACAACATAAAGTTTGCCCCTACAATTTTAATTTGCTTCGAAATTTCATCTAAACAAATGATCTACACAAACCCGAATCATAACTCAACAGAGACTTAAAATCACCAATGAATTGCCAAAACATCACAACAAGTAATACTACTATTAGTAGGATCAACTGCACCCATAACATTCAACCATGTAATAAGATTCACATGGGTACACCTATAACTAACTTAACTCAGTATAATAAATATGTTCTATTTTACCAAATTTGAAAATATTGACTAAATTTTTTTGAAAGATCTGTTCCAGATTTGCCCCCCAAAAAAAGTTTCTAAAATTGTTTTTAATAGGATCCAAAATCAGAGGCAAAATTGATGTAACCGTAGGATCATAACCACATCAATATTTTCCATCCAAAAAAATGAATTAGACAAAAATCAGTTAATATAAATCTCAACATAACAAAATCTAAACTATAACGAAAATTTATATAAGAAAAAAGATCAAGAAAAAGGTTATTATTACCTTAGTGGTTAGGACCAATTGGAAAAGGAGACTTGGAAGACTTGTAGTGAAGCTTTCTGTAATTAACATACAATTATTTTAAATGTAATTAACAATTAGATAAAAAGGTCTATCAATTATATTAGCTTAAATGTAATTAACATACAATTATCTTTATGGATACCAAAATCAGCATAGAATTAGCATTAATAGACGAAATAAGCAACAAAAACACACTTAAAGAGTTGACTAGAACTGAAATGGTTAAAAAAGTGCACCACTTTGACTAAATATTGCTTAGTTTGAAAATGATATTAACAAGTAAACCAGTGTTACTAACAAGTAAAGTAAACACACAAAAACATAGAAACCCAGAAAACAAGCATTTTGGGTACACAGAAATTAGCCTCAAAAAAATAAATAAAGATTTAATCTTTAAGGTACCAGAAAAACCCAGATTCAGCACCAAACAAAAACTAACAAAACCCACAAAAATTAAATTTAAAAATCTAACATATCAAGCCACAAAATTGTATTTATTTAATAGACACATTTATGCACACGCATGAATGGGAAAAAAATTATAAAAGCAATGTCCAGAATCCATAATGATAAACATAGAATTGCTGTTGAGTTTAAATATTATAAAATCAATAGGGATTGTTGTTCCATATCTCAAAAAACCAATAGGGAAAGACTCGATTACCTTCTCCAATCAAAATGTATGTCCTAAAATCAACACCCTCTTTAATCCCAAAATCAATATCTTGCTAATCCCGAAGAAAGAAAAAATAATCCACAAAGTAACCAAGTTTAACATGAGAGAGAGAGAGAGAGAGCTTACCAGTCTTTTTGGGAGAGGCTAAGAGGCGTGGGTCTGTCTATGGGAGGAGAAAGAGAGAGTAATAGTGTTTTGTTTACACAAATAAAAAAGAGTAAGACTTAACTATAATACTTTGAGGATGTTCCTTAGATCCCTCTTTTAAGATTTTATCACATGACTTTTTTCTCATGTATATTTTTAATATTAAGTAGCCACATGAAAGAATATTAAGAGAGGAACTTAAGCAACAGCACCTAAAATACTATATATGAATTTTATCCAATAAAAAATAATGAAAAAAAAAGAAACCTAAAAAAGTTAGAACCCGCTTGAAAATTGGTCATTGCGCAAAAAGAAATAAAAAAAATTCACTACATGCTATTCAAAACAAGCTGAACCTCTACTTTTAGTTTACAAACTGTGTGCTTCACTGCTTTGCTAGTCTGCTAGTGCTATCTGTATACACAAAAAATCAATGAGAGCCACACCTTTGTTTTTTAGTTTTTAATATAGAATGAATGAGGGCCACATAATTTTGATATTCTTTTAAGCCTTTACTTTTAGTTTTTGTTTTACTTGCAACACTGTACATTATACTTTTTTTTTTTTGGTTAAGTTTACATTGCACAACTACTTCTCAAAAACATTATAATATATATATATATATATTACCACTACTACTTGATAATTATGATTTAGCTTTGATATTCATGGAATTTAGTTTTTTTTTTCTTCTTATGATAATTATGGTTAGAAAAAAAAAATGGTAGTTTTAATTAATTAAGTGAATAAATTTAAAAAGTACTTAATTTTTCTCAAACATTAATTCATTAATATATATACACATATAAATTAATAAACATTTTACTTTTAAGATTACAATTCAACATATGTGATGGTCCATTTTGAAGAAAAATAATTAAATCTAAATGAAAAGTATCACTAAATGTTATGTTTTTACATTTTGCTATTTTTATTTTCTAAATAGAATATGTGAAAACTCACATAAATCTTTTGCAAAATTTTTATCTACATATTATTAGTAATAAACTTATTAAATTTTTACTTTTATAATTATAAAATAAATATTTATGACGTCACCGGATGGACAAAAAAACTAGTAACCAGTCACTTTTTTGGTTCTTTGTTCGTATCGGTTTTGAAAACTACGATAGGCACTATCATGGTTTTCAAAACTGGACCAGACTTACCGGTTCAACTAGGAACTGATCACCGATCCGGTCTGGTTATAATTAAAAATCGAAAAATAGTAAAAACTCAAGATTAATTAGGAGTCGGCCGATCAACCATGAAAACTAAAAAGTAGGATGGCTCAACCGGTTTTTGAACATTTCTATTAAGATGTCGGTTCAACCAGGAACCGATCATTGATCTGGTCTGGTTATAACTAAAAACCAAAAAATAGTAAAAACCCAAGATTAACTAGGAACTGGCCGATCAACTGTGAAAACTGAAAACCAAGACGACTCAACTTGTTTTTGAACATTTTTGTTAAGATGCCAAAATGATCCCGAAGTCATAGTTGTTAGAGCAATCAAAATTCACATCAAATTAAGAAATATAAGGCTGGATTCAAGTTACACCTAATATAACTTTAAAAAATGTTACACCACCCAATAACTTATTATTGAATCTTATTTTGAAAATCCAACCGTTGGATTACATATTCTATATGTTCTTAACATGCATGCCAATTTTCATGCTAATTGGGTGTAATTTACCATTTGATCTTTAAACTCATCTTTTATGCATTATTTTAAACTACAAAAACTTGAATTTAGACAATTGATTGATGACATGCCTATTAATTTTTAATCACCTAGAAATTTTGTAAGCATGAAAAATATATGAAGATAATGTAATCTAACGGTAGATTTGTCAAAATTCACATCGAATTAAGAAATATAAGGCTGGGTTCAAGTTACACCTAACGTAACTCCAAAAAATGTTACACCATCCAATAACTTATTATTGAATTCATATTTTGAAAATCCAACCGTTGGATTACATGTTCTATATGTTCTTAACATGCATGCCAATTTTCATGCCAATCGGGTGTAATTTACCATTTTATCTTTAAACTCATCTTTTATGCGTTATCTTAAACTACAAAAACTTGAATTTAGACAATTAATTGATGACATGCCTATTAATCTTTGATCACCTTGAAATTTTGTAAGCATGGAAAATATATGAAGATAATGTAATCTAAAGGTAGATTTATCAAAATTCACATCAAATTAAGAAATATAAGGCTAGGTTCAAGTTACACTTGATGTAATTCTAAAAAATGTTACACCACCTAATAACTTATTATTGAATGCATATTTTGAAAATCCAACCGTTGGATTACATGATCTATATGTTCTTAACATGCATACCAATTTTCATACCAATCGGGTGTAATTTACCATTTGATCTTTAAACTCATATTTTATATGTAATTTTAAACTACAAAAACTTGAATTTAGACAATTAATTGATGACATGCCTAATAATCTTTGATCACCTTGAAATTTTGTAAACATGAAAAATATATGAAGATAATGTAATCTAATAGTATATTTGTCAAAATTCATATCGAATTAAGAAATATAGGGCTGGGTTCAAGTTACACCTGATGTAAGTCTAAAAAATGTTACACCACCCAATAACTTATTATTGAATTCATATTTTGAAAATCTAACCGTTGGATTACATGTTCTATATGGTCTTAACATGGATGCCAATTTTCATGCCAATTGGATGTAATTTACCCATTTACCCATTATTATCCATTTAACTAATTAAATCTAACCCAAACCTAACTCAACCAAATTATTATGGGTAAACCCCAACTCGCCCAATAATCAAAATTACCAAATTGCCCCTAAAACTTGCAAATAACCAAAGTACTCCTAAAATCCTCTAAAATTATTGAAATGCACCCTAAACCTAAAAAATGACCAAAATACCTCTAACATAATAAAATTACCAAAATACCCTTAAAACTTAAAGCATTACCAAAATATCCCTGGAAACAAAAAAAAAAAAAAAAAACAAAAACCCCTAAATGTAAAAAATAACCGAAATACCGGAACTTTCAAAATGACCGAAATACCCCCCCGAAACTTAAAAATGACAAAAATACATCCTAAACCTAAGAAATGGCCGAAATACTCCCCAAAACCTAAAAATTACCAAAATACCCATGAAACCAAAATATGACCAAAATACCCTCGAAATATGAAAATTACCAAAATACCCACCTAAACCTAAGAAATAACCGAAAATACCCTCGAAACCTTAAAAAAATGTCCAGAATACCCTTGAAACTTATAAAAAAAAAAACCAAAATACCCCATAAACCTAAAAAAAGACCAAAATAGCCAAAAATTATAAAAATGAGTATTTTGGTCATTTAGGGGTATTTTGGTTATTTTTAGGTTTGAGGGTATTTCGATCATCTTTTAGGTTTAGGGTGTATTTTTATCATCATATAGATTTTAGGGCTATTGTTGTCATTTTATAGGTTTCAGGGATATTTTAGTCATTTTTTAGGTTTTGGGGGGTATTTTGGTCATTTTTATAGGATTAGGGGTATTTTGGTAATTTTCAAACATCAATACTATTTCGGTAAGCTTTTAGTTTTCAGAGATATTTTGGTTATTTTTTAGGTTTAGGGGTTATTTTGGTCATTTTTTAGGTTTCATGTGTACTTTGGTCATTTTTTAAGATTTGGGGGTTTCGGTCATTTATTAGGTTTAGGGGATATTTTGGTAATTTTTAGTGGTTTTTGAGCATATTTGGTGATTTCGGGGGTATTTTGGTCATTTTCGAGATTATTTCATGGGTATTTTGTTCATTTTAGAGATTTTGGGATATTTTTGTCATTTTAGTGGGTTTTTAGCATAATTGGTGATTTTAGAGATTGTAAGAGTATTTTGGTCATTTTAAAGGTTTCATTGGTATTTTGCTTATTTTAGAGATTTTGAGGAAATATTGGTCATTTTAGTGGTTTTTAAGCATATTTGGTAATTTTATAAAAATTGGCTTTGGGTGGGGTGTGGATATCTATGGATAAACAGACTAGTTAACAATTGGGTATGGATATTAATTGGGTAAGTTAATTGGATATCCATGGATAAATTAAGTGGGTCAGATATATATGGGTATACCCTGCCCATGGCCATCCTTAATTATTTGTAAACAATAGGTGACGCACACTTATTTCATCACCAAAAACACCTCCATCTTAATATTGGATAATGAATTTGGAATTTCATTACCTCCGGTTAGTCTTTGGTTAAACAATAGGTGACGAAAATTTATTTCTTCACCAAAAACACCCACATCCTAATATTGGGTGACGAATTTAGAATTTCGTCACCTCTAAATTCATCACCTCTAGTAAGTCTTTAGTGACACGAATATTTTGTCACCCTAGGTTTGCCTTTTTTTCATGACCTATAGTGGCAAAATAAATATTTTGTCACCAATTTGTACATCTTTGGTGACGAAATATTGATTTTGTCACCAATTTTAAAATTTTTATAATATTTGGTGACGAATTCTTCTTTTCCTCACTAAATGTTATCATTTGGTGACGAAATTGTTTATCCTCACTAGATTTCATCACCATAGCCCACTTTTGTTGTAGTTAGTGTGGCACGCAAAGAATGGATTCAATATAAATGAAAACATTGTACACCAATTACTATGCACTCACACAATTAATTTTTAGAGATGGGATGCAAAGCCAACCTTTTAGTACCCGTCACAATAAAAGGTGACATTTAAATGTTGTATGTATAGTAATCAAATGAGAATAGCTTTGAAAAAGCTAAGTATTCATCCTCGGGTTTGGTTCGAAGAGGATGTTACAGTTTGAAGTCTTTTCTCTCTCTCTCTCTCTCTCTCTCTCTCTCTCTCTCTCTCTCCTTTTTTTAGACCTCCCCCTCTATTTGGATGCTTCTTGGCTCTATGTATCTCAGCAAAGATGCATCTAGATCTTATAATATTTAGGGTACATGCCTCAAAACTAGTTTCTTATAATTTTTAAAAGCACCAGTCGAATCTAGTAGAAATGTTTTTAAAAGCACCATGAACCTAGTAAGGTTTCTCAAAACAAAAACAAAAAGTTGAACCTAGTAGAAATGGTTTCTAGACAACCTTTTTTTCTCTCTAATGTTCATAGGAGTAATAGACTTGTTTTCAAGCACTCGTTGGACTTTTAAGGTATTAGCAATTTGAAAACTAAAAGCAGACTCGTTTGCAGCATTCTTTGCTGTTCTTGAAAAATTTTCATGAAAGGCTTTGACACTATACTATAATCTTAAGGGATGAAACTGGTTTCAAGGACAACATTTTGCCGTGCTTCAACTGTATTAAATTTTGATAAGTTTTATATATGAACTATTTTCATTTCTAATATAAGAAATTCTATTTGAATATACTATTTGGTTTTGGATTATTTGGTACCCACTCATCCAGAACAAAACTTACAAGATACGTGAAAATAAGGAATAGTACCTGAATTAGGGTGCGCCACACACATTTCTTCATGATTTGCTTTCAGCCTTTTTGAACAGGAGTAAGTTCCGTTGCCATTCTAGTTTGCTGCAAATTACTCTCCTTTGAATTTAAAAACAACCTTCAACTAAAGTACAATACATGCCAATGCAAGCTATGGAAGCATCTTCGAAGACAATACCACTCATTTAACATTTTTTAATACTTAAAAATATAGAAGTTACAACACACAAGGTGACCATCGAATGAAATTACTGCTGACACTTTACTCGGGAGGAGTTTGTTGGCGTTGAAACTTCCTCTGCAATTTGGCGACACCGACTACTACTGTCACATAAATTTTGTCAGTCATGTTGCCCAGGAAGCGGAAATAAGTATGTCTCCAAGATCTGTTCAGTATTAAAGAGCCCTGAAAGTTCAAAAACGTGTAAAAACACCTTTGAACGTTTAGACCCCCAAATAACAACTTAATCAATTCAAGCAATATGTCAAACAACTAGTGTGCGGAAACTTAACATATGCTATCATACGAAATTGATTAAATACTATCTAAGCCATAACAAAATAAAATCCACAGCAGATAATTTAAAGGCAAAGATAGAGGAAGGAAGATGCAAACACAAAGACAACACGCGATGTGTTATCGAAGAGGAAACCGAAGTCCTCGGCGAAAAACCTCTCCGTCGCCCTCCAAGCGGTAATCAATCCACTAGAAAATATAGTTGGGATACAAGGACAGCAATAGACCCTCCAAGCCTAATCTACCCAGTGCACCTAAGCCCTCCAAGCTTCTTACTCCAACGAGGTTGCGCCGAACCTTTTTCTTTTCTAGCTTCCCGGATTCCGCTACTAGACCGTAGCATCAACCAATGAAGATTGGTTCCTTCCAAACTGCTTCCCAGAAATCCAAACAACAGACTCACAATGATGATGATGGTGAGAACCTGGTTTGGTATAATGCCTTTCAAGGATTTGACAATGGAGAGGAAGAGAGTTGAGGAATTTGAAGAGATTCTAAGGTAGAGATTGTGGGTGAAACAATCTGGTTTTTCTTTAGGGTTTCTCTCTCAAAATTCTCTCTGGAAGCTCTCTTTCAATCGTGGGTAATAGGGGTATTTATACTGGAGTGGAGAGGAATGTGAAACGTCAGAATTCTACAAAACAGGGGTGGCTCGCGGCTTGACCTCGCAGCTTGACTAAGTCGCGAGATCCAGTCGCGAGATAACCGTATGGCCAGTTGTCCTGTTTTGTCCTGTAGTGCTCCAGCTAGCAGACTGTTCACCTTCCAGCATGCTTGGCACGTGAGGTTGCTTCTGGCGGCTTGAAGCCGCGAGTCACCCGCGAGACCCAGCCGCGAGACTCTGTTTTCTTGCACACTCTTGAGCAAACTTCACTCTATCTCACTTACTACCCTTACATCAAACCCACCTAAATACAGGGTTACTAAATGCTGAATTACAAGCAAATTTGGCACGGAATAAAGCCAATACGATGGTTGAATAAATTCAACCTTACAATCTCCCCCTTTGGCTATTCCGTGACAAAACCCTAAAACAGACTCTAGACTTAACATGTGAGTTGAGAACAGTTGAACAAAACTCACTCACACCTAACTCTAGAAGCTGTGAAGCACTTGAATCATATGAACATAATACTCCTGAAACACAACAATACACCATGATCATTGTAAGCAGAAAATTATAAAATGCATATGAAACAGGCAATAAGTGATCAAGCAAAGATGGAGTTATGAAACAAACCATGGCTTGATCAACCAAGTGAACACCACAAGGTAGTGATCATAGTGCTCATTCACACTTGGAATGAACACAAGGACATACAAGTTAACAAGCACAAGGCAAGACACTTGTATGCACAACACTCAACCAATGCATATCACACAAGTCATATGCATCTAGGAACAATCCTACAAGGGCACAAGAGTGACAGTACATAAACCAAAATGCATAACATTTAGATTAAAGTACTGATTTCAACATAGCATAAAGGCTGCATTAAGCAAGGTACATACCATAAAGCCTACAAACTATGCAAAAGACATAAACTCTAAAAGCTTACATAAGCACATGGGTACAAAACACAAACATCCTGAAAAAAAAAAAAAACAGTTTACAAAACATAATATCAACTTAAAGAGAAGAAGAATGTAAAGACACTCCCCCTTAGATAAAGACACTCCCCCTCTGATCATGCCTATTTCTCCCCCTTTTTGTCATGGAATAGGCTAGTCATCCTCTTCCAGCTTTCTCTGAATTTGATCCAATTGAGTCTGAAGAGAAGCAAACTTCATATCCCACCGAGTGCTTTGATGGTGTAGAGAAGCTGTGAGCCCAGACATCTTTGTATTCAACTCGTGGACAGAGGATACGATACGTTCAAGTTTCCCATCTAGGGAGAGAGTGCTAAACTGAGAGTCACTGTGAGATGCAGAAGTTTCTGGTTTGGCTCTCTTCCGACTATGGCCAATGCTCGCATTGAATGTACGCATGTTGATTGGACTTGGTTTGGACATAGGAGATTCATCAGCCATTGGATAAATACCCTTGAGCTTCAAGATCCGTGAAATGAGACTGCAGAAAGGAACGCATATCCGAGACTCAGTTCGAAGAACCGTTTTGCGCAGTACATGAAAGATATAAGCACAAATGTCTATTTCCACATCAGAGATTAGATCATGAAGAAACAAAGCCCGTCCGAGGTTCATATACCCAGTGCTAGATAAAGGGTACAAATTGTGAAACATTACAATTATAAGCACTCTCAGTTTTGGAGAAAGAGAGGAAACACTGATGGATTTGCCATTTGGCGAGAACTCCAAGTCTTGACCAAGACTTTCCTTGAGAAGCTCCTCATCAGGACAGAGATCATCGTAGACCGGTGAATGTCGGAAAATGGGTCTGTTGATGTGAAGAATTTCAGCCAGATATGCAGGAGAGACAGAAAAGCTCTTCTTCCGAACCCAGCACTTAAGTTCATCTCCTTCCACAATTGCATTAGGATAAAATTCTTTTACCAACTCTTCATACGCGTCACCCGGATCAGAGAGAAGGTAATTCCAATCCTTGTGAGCAAACCATTTTGGAATATCAGTGTCATGAAGTGAGGGTTGATCCAAAGCTCTCTCTAGTAATGGTTTGGCATGAAGAAAGAAATTCTCATAAGACTGATAGGCTGCATATGATCTGAACTTGTCGGGATCGAATCTCTTTGATGAAGAGCGAGTCCCTTTTGGTTGAGATGGGAAATCATCAACATCAATTACTGGTTCCTTCCCTTTGGAAATACCTCCTTTTATAGCAGCTTTCTTAAATGGGGACATGACCAGTCTGCAATATGAACAAGGGAAACGACAGAACACAATCCAACAAGGTTTATTAGCAGAGGGTTAGTGGAAATTTAGGGACACTGAAGAAACCCTAATAGCTGGAAGATAATGGTCAGACAAAAACAATGAGGGACACAAAAGGCCCAAATTGAACTACACTGTAGATGAAGAGCAAAAAGAAGCACAGAATCAGCTGAAAAAGGACCCACATTCAACAACACATCAACAGGAAACCACACAGGATCATAGTGAAACACGACATCAACAGCAGATCAGAGACAAATGAGCAAACCCTAGCTAAGCACATGATGAAGAACACAAAAACCATCCAAAATAAACTAGCTCAAAAACGGAAACACAAGTTTCCATAAGCTAAGCATGGACAAAGAGAGATAGTTGAGCTAAAACCCATCACAAAAACACAATCAATAGTGAAAGATCCAGAGGGAAAACCATAACAACAGGAAAAATAGAGTGCAAGACAGAAAAACCATACCTGTTAGTCGACGATTTTGAGCTGAAAAGAGTCAAACAATGGAGATCGAAAATGGAGGCACAGTGTGAATGGACAAGAACAAATGAGAAAGACAATGAACAGTCACAAAAAGATCGAGGGAAAAACATTTTAAAAACTGCCCCTGTATGTCTAAAACACGCGATTTTCGCGACTGAGACGAGTCGCCATAAAGCCGCCAGATCGAGCCGCCAAAACACCCTAGGACGAAAATTTGAAAAATTTTCTAAGTGTTTTTCGCGACTGGAAGGTCTACCCGCAAGTAAGTCGCGAGCTGAGCCGCGAAAATCTCTGAGTGAACCTCGCGACTGGACCTTCCACTCGCGAACAAGTCGCCAAAAATGACCAGCGAAGATGCGACTGAGGCTCGCGACTTGACATACCCGCGACTGAGCCGCCAAAACAGGGCAAAACTGGAATTTTGAAAGATTCAGATTTTTCAAACAAAATACTTTCCAAAATCACCTAAAACACTCAAAAATCTTTTTGTGCTTGAATTAACAAAGATTGAGCATGTGAAAACACATTTCATCAAGTACAATCACACAAATGAATATGGCATTTATTGAACATAAACTTGTGTGTTGTGTGTGGATATCAACAATGAGATAGTCCTTCGTCTAATGTGAAGCTTCAATGATCAATTCAACCAAGGCATACACAATTAGCACTAGATCATGTGACCCATCTCAATTATAGAAATATGTATATATGACCTCCCACATAAACTTGAGAACATGATTTGGAGCTTTACATTTGACTCCACTTTCAATCAAAACAATTGATCTTTTTGATCTTTTTGAGACAATCACCTCTCATTGTGAGAGTGATATATGATATTTCACTTTAAGGAATAAGCCTTTGGCTTTTTGAATAAACATTCATTTCAATATAAGGTCGCTTACCCTTTTTCCTAGTCAAATACTAGAATGTGCGACAGGCTTTTGCAGCTCAATATCTCTTTTCATTTGGAGATTTACATTTGGTGAGCTCTTTTTAACAAAACAAAAATAAAGAGTGGGAAGATATATAGACACAAGTCTATGCAAGTCTCAAGATCAACAAAACCATTCACTAATCATTCATGACAAGTTTGAAGATCTATTTACAACAATCACGAAGATTTCAAGATTTTTCCCACCGAGATATATGTGCATGAAAACAAGTAATGTTCGAAAATGCACAAAGCCATTAGCACAAAGGTACAAGGCAAAACAAGTTTTGAGACAAAAGCTCAACAAAGTCAATCAAGCTTTTTGATTTTCTAATTTTTATGTGGTTTTTGGATTTTTGACACAATAAACTAAGAAAAATGATTTAACAATCAAAGAAAGGAACCAACAGAATTAATCAGAAGGACAAACAAACAATAAACATGTTGCACAAAAGGCTAACAAAGAAGTGTGTGCCACATCACAAGCAAAACATATCAAATTATAAATATGTGAAGCACACAACACACAAGAGGATCAAGGAATTGTACCGACACCAATGGTCTTACGGAGTGATTCAAACCGTGGACCATCGAGAGGCTTGGTGAAGATGTCCGCCTTTTGATTGTCGGTGTGTATGAACTCAAGACACACAACTCTTTCCTCTACCAAATCCCGAATGAAATGATAGCGTATCTCTATGTGTTTAGACTTTGAATGCTGGACAGGATTCTTGGAGAAATTGATGGCACTGGTGTTGTCACAGAAGACACACATCGTTTCTTGAGGAATTCCATAGTCATGAAGTAATTTCTTCATCCAAAGAAGCTGAGTGCAGCAACTTCCAGCAGCGATGTATTCTGCTTCTGCAGTAGATAGAGACACTGAATTCTGCTTCTTGCTCATCCACGAGACAAGGTTGTTACCAAGATAAAAACAGCCGCCTGAAGTGCTTTTCCGATCGTCTACACTGCCAGCCCAATCAGCATCTGAATACCCAGCAAGACAATCATTTGAGTCTTTTGAATACCACAGACCATAGTTTGCAGTACCATTCACATATCGAATGATTCTCTTAGCAGCAGTCAAATGAGATTCCTTCGGATTAGCTTGGTACCTGGCACAAACGCCCACACTGAAAGCAATGTCCGGTCTGCTGGCTGTAAGGTAGAGCAAACTTCCTATGATGCTCCTATACAATGTAGGACTTACTTCAACTCCCGACGAATCCACATTCAGTTTAGTGGAAGAGCTCATGGGGGTGGAGGCATGTTTTTTGGATTCTAGTCCAAACTTCTTGACGATGTTTCTGGCATACTTTTCTTGAGATACAAAAATACCCTCCTTCTGTTGTTTGACTTGAAGACCCAAGAAAAATGTGAGCTCCCCCACCATACTCATCTCAAACTCCTTCTTCATCTCTTCAGAAAAATCAGTAGCACGATCTTCGATGGTTGCCCCAAACACTATGTCATCAACATAGACTTGTGCCACAAGGAGATAACCTTCATCATTTTTGACAAACAGAGTTCGATCTGCATACCCTCTCTTGAAACCTCTGTCTAGAAGATAATGTGTAAGACGATCGTACCAGGCTCTAGGCGCTTGTTTTAAGCCATAAAGGGCTTTCTTCAATCTTAGTACATGATCTGGAAAATGAGGATCTTCAAATCCTTTTGGTTGCTCGACAAATACTTCTTCATTTAGATATCCATTCAGAAACGTGCACTTTACATCCATTTGATAAAGTTTGAAATTCAAGGTGCACGCAATGGACATGAGGATGCGAATGGATTCGAGTCTTGCCACCGGAGCAAAAGATTCATCAAAATCCACTCCTTCAACTTGAGTGTATCCTTGGGCTACTAACCGAGATTTGTTTCGAATTATTTCTCCGTCTTCATCAGTTTTGTTTTTAAAAATCCATTTTGTGCCTATAACATGAGTGTTCTCGGGCCGTGGAGCAAGTTCCCACACATCATTCCTTACAAACTGATTCAGCTCTTCATGCATTGACTCAACGCAATTCTCATCTTGAAGAGCCTCTTCAACCCTTTTTGGTTCAAATTGTGCAAGATAACAGTGATATGTCACATGATTGGCTAGCAGAACGTTTCCTTTCCTGAGGCGAAGACCGTCATCAAGAGATCCAATGATATTACTTTCCGGATGATTCTTGATAACTCTTGAAGATGGCCTTTTTGAAGTGGAAACTTCATCACTACGAGAGATAGGAGGATGGACTTCCGGAGGAGTAAGAGGGCTTGAGGTTCTAGACATCGATCTCGTTTCCATTCTTTGGTTGATTGGAGTCGATTCTACTTCTGGTATAGATTCTTCACCTTCTATATCCAAAGCTTCTACCTCAACATCTGCCTCTTTGGTGCTCGGCCCTTCTACATCATCAATCATTTCCACCTTAGGTAAGGCATCATCAATCTTGACATTTATGGACTCCATCACAGTCTTTGTTCTCTTGTTAAACACTTTATACGCTCGACTTGTAGTAGAGTAGCCAAGAAAAAAACCCTCATCACTTCTCGCATCAAACTTCCCAAGATTCTCTCGATCATTTAAGATATAGCATTTACTTCCAAACACCCGGAAATACTTCACTTTTGGCTTCTTCCCATTCCATATCTCATAGGCAGTCTTCTTTGTACCAACTCGAAAGAAAATCCTATTGCCAATGTGACACGAGGTGTTGACAGCTTCTCCCCAAAAGTTTTGAGGTATTTGCTTGTTAAGCAACATGACTCTTGCCATCTCTTGAATCACACGATTTTTTCTTTCTACCACTCCATTTTGTTGTGGAGTTTTGGGAGCTGAAAATTCTTTTAATTCCATTCTTTTCACAGAAGGACTCGAATCTTGCATTCTCAAATTCCCTCCCATGATCACTTCTAACTTTGGCTATCGGAACCCCTTTTTCATTTTGTAGTTTCTTGCACAGAATCTCCAACCTCTCACAAGCCTCTGATTTTTCTCTAAGGAAATCAACCCAAGTGTATCTTGAGTAGTCGTCCACAACAACCATAATGTATCTCTTACCCCCTAGGCTTTCTGTTCTGGTAGGCCCCATAAGATCAACATGAAGTAACTCCAAGCACCGAGAGGTGGCTATCACATTCACCTTGTGATGACTTGCCTTAGTTTGCTTCCCCATTTGACATGCACCACAAACGGTCTTCTTCACTTTTCCAAATTTAGGAAGTCCCTCGACTGCTTCAAGTTTTGAAACTTTCGCTACTTGTTTGAAGTTGGCATGCCCAAATCTGTGATGCCACAACTCCAACGTATCCACACGAGCACTTCTACACGATATGGGTGCCGTGGGAACAATTCCATAACAGTTATCAGTAGTCCGATTTCCTTCCAAAACCTGAATCCCCTCTTCATTGATGATCAAACATCCCTTCTTAGAGAATTGTACCAGAAAATCATCATCACAAATTTGAGTGATACTCAGCAAATTCACCTTCAGCCCTTTTATGTACAGCACATCTTTCAACAGCGACAAACCAGGTATCTCAATGGTTCCTTTGCCTAGGACTTGAGCATGACTTCCATCACCGAAGGTCACATAATCACCAATCTTTTCTTTGAGTGTCTTAAACAGAGACTTATCCCCTGTCATATGGCGAGAGCACCCACTGTCAAGATACCACAAACATGCATTGAACACCTTCAATGAGGTATGCACAAATAGGTTCACATGTGACAGACATTCTTGACCTTCATACACAAACTCATCATCAGTTTTCATGCTTCTTTCATATTGATATTTCTTTTTCAGATTCTCAATCATCTCACACAACGTTCTATTCTTTCTTTTATATTTCTTAATCAATGATTTAGATTCAGATATGCTACTATGTAAGACATGATTCTGACTTTCAAGAAATTCCAGCATGTGAACAAATACTCTAGCATGTTTCTTAGTTTTTAACAGTTCTACAAGATCATCAGTAAGACACCTTTCAGACATATGCATAGAGTCATTTTCACAAACACTTAAGCTACAATTCAGCATGGTATAAACCAAAACAATCAGCCACAACACAGGGGTCTAGGATCACACTTAGGTAATAAAACCACAACAAGTGTACCCGCTCTGATACCAATTGAAAGTTCAAAAACGTGTAAAAACACCTTTAAACGTTTAGACCCCCAAATAACAACTTAATCAATTCAAGCAATATGTCAAACAACTAGTGTGCGGAAACTTAACATATGCTATCATACGAAATTGATTAAATACTATCTAAGCCATAACAAAATAAAATCCACAGCAGATAATTTAAAGGCAAAGATAGAGGAAGGAAGATGCAAACACAAAGACAACACGCGATGTGTTATCGAAGAGGAAACCGAAGTCCTCGGCGAAAAACCTCTCCGCCGCCCTCCAAGCAGTAATCAATCCACTAGAAAATATAGTTGGGATACAAGGACAGCAATAGACCCTCCAAGCCTAATCTACCCAGTGCACCTAAGCCCTCCAAGCTTCTTGCTCCAACGAGGTTGCGCCGAACCTTTTTCTTTTCTAGCTTCCCGGATTCCGCTACTAGACCGTAGCATCAACTAATGAAGATTGGTTCCTTCCTAACTGCTTCCCAGAAATCCAAACAACAGACTCACAATGATGATGATGGTGAGAACCTGGTTTGGTATAATGCCTCTCAAGAATTTGACAATGGAGAGGAAGAGAGTTGAGGAATTTGAAGAGATTCTAAGGTAGAGATTGTGGGTGAAACAATCTGGTTTTTCTTTAGGGTTTCTCTCTCAAAATTCTCTCTGGAAGCTCTCTTTCAATCGTGGGTAATAGGGGTATTTATACTGGAGTGGAGAGGAATGTGAAACGTCAGAATTCTACAAAACAGGGGTGGCTCGCGGCTTGACCTCGCGGCTTGACTAGTCGCGAGATCCAGTCGCGAGATAACCGTATGGCCAGTTGTCCTGTTTTGTCCTGTAGTGCTCCAGCTAGCAGACTGTTCACCTTCCAGCATGCTTGGCACGTGAGGTTGCTTCTGGCGGCTTGAAGCCGCGAGTCACCCGCGAGACCCAGCCGCGACACTCTGTTTTCTTGCACACTCTTGAGCAAACTTCACTCTATCTCACTCACTACCCTTACATCAAACCCACCTAAATACAGGGTTACTAAATGCTGAATTACAAGCAAATTTGGCACGGAATAAAGCCAATACGATGCTTGAATAAATTCAACCTTACAAGCCCTATAGTCCCCAAAATCCTATCATAAATCCAAGTCCCTTGCTTAAATAAAATGAAGGTATTTTGAAGCCATCATGCCCTTCTTTTTGAATGCCTTGATTTTCTTCATCTCACATTTCATTGCTACAATGTGAATCTTCGAGTAATTCATCCCTCAAGCATATCTTTGACAACGGAGACCCACAAAGTTGAGGATTCCCCATGAAGGACGAGTAATTAAATGATTGGAGTTGCGTAGAATGTGGAATTTCTCCTGACAAATTGTAATGTGACACGTCCAAGTGATTGAGGAAGATTAGACTTGCCATGCTAGGTGGCATGCTGCATGAAAGGTGATTCCTTGATAAATCAAGAGACTCCAAATTAATCATTTCACCAATGTTTGGTGGGATTGGTCCGATCAGATGATTTCTTGACAAATTCAAAATTTGCAATCCAACAAGACTCATAACTTCCTTAGGAATTTCTCCCGATAAGTTATTGGAAGATAGGTCAAGTAATTTTAAAAGTTTAAGAACACGGTTGGATACTATCTCCTTAGATTTGACTGTGAGTTTGATACCTTTAGAATAGGTTGTGTAAGGATAATAGATTAAGGAAAGAGTTTCCTCAAAGGAAGTCATGCCATCAAAGACACATCTTGGAATAGTTCCAGATAAATTATTTAAAGCAAGATCTAAAATGTTCAAATTTTTTAGTTGGCACATCTGCGAGGGAATATGTCCACTGAATGTATTAGATCGCAATTCAAGAATCATCAAGTATTGTAAATTTCACTAATCAATTCCAATACGTTACCGGATAACTTCTTGTTGGCAAGGCCTAGAACTCTCAAGGCAATGGAATTCTTCAACGATAAAGTCACTTCTCCAGAAAGATTGTTGTTGTCCAATCGCAGGGTCTTTAGATTTATTAAGTGGCCAATTGAGTAAGGAATTTGTCCAGAAAGATTGTTATTAGCTAAGTTTAGAATGACCAAATTCTACCCATATTCCCAACAGTCTGGAATTTCTCTCAATAAATTATTTGAAGATAGATCCTAATAGCTTGGAGAATTATTTGCAAACAATATTCCGCATAAGTGCGAAATTGGTCCAAAAAATGAATTTTCTGCTAGAGCCAATATTTCTAAGCTGGTGGAGAAGCGAGGCAGGCGACTCAAAAAGGAATTGGAGCCCAAATCTAGTAATGAAAGATGGATTTGCAATGAAAAATCTGGCAAATTTCCTTTGAGGTCATTGAACGACAGATTCATATTCTTGATCCTCGAAGAAAGGTTCCAAAACCAATCTGGCACGACATCTGTAATTTTTCCATCAGAGATATCAATGGAAGAATAATTACTTTGTGATCGAAGCCACTGTGGAAATTTTGAGCCTACTAGGCAAGACCTCAACCCTATGGTTTCAAGTTGAAAGGTGGAATCCAGCTTGAACTCACATTCAACACCGACTGGTTTGAAGAAAGATCTAACACCCGCAGACTACTGAAATTTTTTAAGTGAGCTTCCGTGATGTTACCCTCCAAGTAATTCCTAGCCACATCCAGGGCAACCAGTTGAGAGAGTTGTACAAGACCTTGCTCTAAGGACCCGTTCAATTGATTGTCGAAAAGATACAACTCTCTCAGTGATGAAGATTTGTTAAGCTGACTTTCTTTTTCAAACAAGCCTAAAGTTAGTGGTATTGGACCTTCGAGATCATTCCTCGATAGATCAAGAGGGGTGAGAGAAGTCATGTTCCCAAAAGCATCTGTGATCAGACCTTGTAACTGACATCTTGAAAGATTAAGGTAAACCAAACTATGGCCAATTTTAAACAACCAATCTAGTATGTTAGAATTGAAATTATTATCCGAGAGATCGAGGATTTTAAGGGAGGTAAAATTCACATTATGCACATATTAAGGAAGCTTGTGATGCATACAATAAAATAAACGTAACTCTACTAGAGAACTTAGCATATATATTTATTGATTCGAGCCAATCCTTTGCATTGCTAAGATCAACACCACTCAGATCAAGAACTTTCAAAAAAGAAAGACCATAAACCCAATTGAGGTTTTCAGCTCTTAAAGAAGAATATCCATTTCCACTCAAATCCAGAGACTTCAAGTGTGAGAGGTTTCCAAGATTACTAGGAATGGTTCCATATGAAAATTGGCATTAGATAGGTTGAGATATTCTATATGATGAAGAGAACCAATAAACTCTGGAATTGGAATACTATAGCTGAACTTATTTTGACTCAAGTCTGGGTGTCGCAGATATGGTAGGTTAAGCAAAGATGAACCTATCTCACTGGCAATATGTTGATGTTAGAATTAATTTGTAATTTTAATAAAGAAATTTCTAGATGATGGCTGTTAGTATTTCAGGTCTGTTGGTGTTCTGTGTTCCTAAGGGACAGTTACTTGTATCTAGAAGTCTAGAAGGTTCTTTCAAGTATAAATAAGTGCTATTGTACTGGTTTATGCAGATCAGAAAAATCTGCCTAGCATTGTGCAGGAGCAGCAGCTCTGCATCACAAAATAAAAAAAACCTTGTAATCCATTGCTATTTTTTTAGTAAAAGTTCCGCATATGCCAACAAATTTTGGTATCAGAGCCAGCCTATTCAACCTATTCAGCCTATACAGCACCTGATTTTTCTTTGTTCAGCCAGCTTTAAACCTCTCTTTAGTTAATCTCCATGGATGCCAAATCTGGAGATGTCTTGTTTTCTTATTCAACAAACCAGGTTCCTATTTTCAATGGAGAACACTATGACTACTGGAGCTCTCAATTGATGACCATTTTCATTTCCCAAGATCTATGGGATTTGATTGAAGATGGTTTCCAAGACCCACCTGGAACTGGAAATTCTTCCTGGACTGATGAAAATCAAAAGGAGTACAAGGAGAAATTGAAGAAAAATGCTACTGCCTTGAGGATCATTCATCATGGGGTAAGCAAGTCTATCTATCCTAGAATCTTTGGTGTTAAAAAGGCAAAAGATGCATGGGAGATTCTGCAAAAGGAGTTTCAAGGCTCAAAAAAAGCCATCTCCGTTAAGCTTCAAAATTTGTGGAGAGACTTTGATAATTTGACAATGAAAGAAACAGAATCTGTCAAAGATTTCAATTCAAGAGTTGCTGAGATTGTTAATCAAATCAAGAGCTATGGAGATACTATTCAAGAGCAGAAACTTGTTGAGAAGATACTCCGGAGTTTGCCTCAAAAATTTGATCATGTAGTAGCAGCAATAGAAGAATCCAAAGATCTATCAGTTCTTACCATGTATGAATTGATGGGGTCTCTTGAAGCACATGAAGGAAGGATGAGCAGATTTTCAAGCCAGCCATTGGAGCAAGCATTTCAATCAAAGCTGAATGTTTCTCATAATGAATTTTCCAAAGAAGAACAAGGGAAAAGAGGAGGCAATTACCAAAAGAAGGGTCAGTATGGAAAAGGTCGAGGCAACTTCAAAGAAGGGCAGAACAGAGGACGAGGAAGGAATGGAGAAAAATACCAGCAAAAACCAGGTACCTCTAGTGGTCAATGTTTTATTTGCAAGAAACCTGGTCATGAGTCAAGGGAATGTCGTTTTAGATGCACTAGATGCAAAATTCCTAATCACTCTAAAAGAGATTGCTGGTACCAAGATAAACAAGAGAAAAATGATGCCAATTTTGTAAAAGATAGTCAAGAAAATCAGTTATTTTATTCTTGCTTGAATGCTCTACATGAAACACAAGATACATGGTTCCTGGATAGTGGATGCAGTAGTCATATGACAATGAATTCCAAGTCTTTTGTGGAACTTGATCGAAGCTATACTTCTGTAGTAAAGCTTGGAGATGGGAAGCTAAAGAAAGTTGAAGGAAAAGGAACCATTGCTGTCCACACTGAAGAAGGTAACCAAAAATTTATTCATGATGTTCTTTATGTGCCAAGCTTATCACAAAACCTTCTTAGTGTTGGTCAATTGCTTAGAAAAGGTTATTCTTTATACTTTGATGATGGTGTGTGTACTGTGTATGATAAGAAAAACAGATTGACAGTGGCAAAGGTTGGAATGTCACAAAATAATGTTTTCCCTCTTAGCATGCCATTACATGAGAAAATTGCTTTGAAAAGTGAGGTTGTTGATGAGTCTCATCTTTGGCATCTAAGATATGGCCATTTGAACTATCAAGGCCTTCAATTGCTGAAGCAAAGAAATATGGTGGTTGGTCTTCCTTCAATTCAGAAAAATGACAACGTTTGTGAAGGTTGTATATATGGCAAGATGCATTGTCTTCCATTTCCAAAGACAGCCTGGAGAGCTCGTGCTCCTTTAGAGCTTGTGCATGCAGACATATGTGGGCCAACTAGAACTCCATCATTGAGCAACAAAAGATATTTTCTTTTGTTTGTTGATGATTATACAAGGATGATGTGGATTTATTTTCTTGATCAAAAGTCAGAAGCATTCTCATTTTTTCTTCAGTTTAAAGCTCTTGTTGAAAGGCAAAGTGGTCATCAAATGAAGATCTTGAGAACTGACCGTGGTGGGGAGTTTATCTATAAGCCATTTATGCAATATTGTAAAGAAAATGGCATTCAAAGGCAGCTCACAGTTCGAAGAACTCCTCAACAAAACGGAGTAGCTGAACGGAAGAATCGAACAATTGAAGAAATGGCTAGAAGCATGCTCAAGGGCAAGGGATTACCCAACATGCTATGGGCAGAAGCTGTCAACACAGCAGCATATATTCTCAATCGCTCTCCAACAAAAGCAATTAGAGACAAGACTCCATTTGAAGCCTGGCATAAGCAAAAACCTATGGTGAATCAGCTTAAAGTCTTTGGCTGCATAGCATATGCTCATATTCCCTCACAAGAAAGAGAGAAGTTTGATGAAAAGGGGGAAAAGTATATCTTCATTGGCTATAGTGATGAGTCTAAGGGATTTCGCCTTTTGAATCCCAAGACAAACAAGCTGGTGATTGCAAGAGATGTTATTTTTGATGAGTTGGCAGCATGGCAATGGGAGGAAAATGTCCAAGAAAGCAAAAACTTGGAAGTTCCTGCTTCTCTTGATTTTCAAGACAAGTCTAATTCACTTCCAAGCATGAATTCTGAAGAAGCCCCAAGAGCAACATCATCTCCAACTAGATCTTCAAGCACGGTCTTGCCAAATGCAGATACTTATGATTCAGACAGCCCTCCAAGGAAGTTTCGCTCATTGTTAGATATATATCAATCTTGTGAATTTGCATTATTTGCTAGTGAGCCACAAACCTTTGAAGATGCTGCAAAGGAGAATGTGTGGGCAAAAGCCATGGATGAAGAAATTGCTAGCATTGAGAAGAATCAGACATGGGAGCTTGTGGACCTGCCTAATGGAAGAGATGTGATTGGCTTAAAATGGATTTACAAAACTAAGTACAATGAAGATGGTTCAATTCAAAAGCATAAGGCACGTTTGGTTGCAAAAGGCTATTCGCAACAGCCTGGAGTAGATTTCCATGAAACATTTGCACCCGTTGTTCGCATGGAAACTATTAGAACTTTCTTAGCTCTTGCTGCACAAATGGAGCTTGAAGTATTTCAGCTTGATGTTAAGTCAGCATTTTTAAATGGTGACTTAGAAGAAGAAGTGTACGTAGAGCAACCGAAGGGATACATGAAGAAAGGCAAAGAAGACAAAGTCTATCGACTTTGTAAGGCATTGTATGGCCTAAAGCAAGCTCCAAGAGCTTGGAATAGCAAAATTGATGGCTACTTTCGCCAAAATGGTTTTCAAAGAAGCATATGTGAGCCATCACTTTATGTCAAGCGTGAAGGTACTAGAGATTTTCTAGTAATTTGCTTATATGTTGATGATTTGATCTATATGGGCACAAATAGGAAGATGGTTGAGGATTTTAAAAAGGCCATGATGAAAGAATTTGAGATGACTGATTTGGGTTTGATGAAATACTTTCTTGGTTTTCAAGTGCGACAGTCCACAGGTGAAGTTTTTATTTGCCAAGAAAAGTACATTGAAGATTTGCTTAAAAAATTTCACATGGCAGCATGTAAACCAGTGTCCACACCTATGTCTTCTAATGAGAAATTGCAGCAAGAAGATGCAGCGGAAAAGGCAGATGCAAAGACGTATCGAAGCCTTGTTGGTTCTTTGATTTATCTCACAAATACAAGGCCAGATATTGTTCATTCAGTCAGCCTTATATCAAGGTTCATGAATCAGCCTAGCAAGCTGCATTATGCAGCAGCAAAAAGAGTTCTTCGCTACCTGCAAGGCACCAAGAAGCAAGGCATTTTATACAAAAAGGAGAATGGCAACAATCTTGTTGGTTTCACTGACAGTGATTGGGCTGGATCACTTGATGACAGAAAAAGCACATCTGGCTACATCTTTTGCTTGGGATCAAATGTGATTGCTTGGAGTTCAAAGAAGCAAAAGACAATTGCCTTATCTTCAGCAGAAGCTGAATATATTGCAGCAACTGATGCAGCATGTGAAGCTATTTGGCTAAGGAGATTACTTTCAGATTTGCAACAAAAAATTGAAGAACCTACTGTTATTTGCTGTGACAATATGTCAGCTATTGCAATGACTAAGAATCCTGTTTTTCATGCAAGGACAAAGCACATTGAGCTTAGGCACCATTTTATTCGAGACTTGGTTGGTGAAGGTGAAATCCAACTGCAATTTGTCAGTACCAATGATCAGCCAGCAGATGTTCTCACCAAAGCAGCTACAGTTGACAGAATGGAGTGGTTCAAGAAGCAATTAAAGATTACAAATTAAGAGGGGGTGTTAGAATTAATTTGTAATTTTAATAAAGAAATTTCTAGATGATGGCTGTTAGTATTTCAGGTCTGTTGGTGTTCTGTGTTCCTAAGGGACAGTTACTTGTATCTAGAAGTCTAGAAGGTTCTTTCAAGTATAAATAAGTGCTATTGTACTGGTTTATGCAGATCAGAAAAATCTGCCTAGCATTGTGCAGGAGCAGCAGCTCTGCATCACAAAATAAAAAAAACCTTGTAATCCATTGCTATTTTTTTAGTAAAAGTTCCGCATATGCCAACAGTTGAATGGATCTTGACTGTGGAGCTCAAGTTTGGTCACATGCCCTGTTACGTTGTCTCATCCAACTCCACTCCATTTGCAACAATCTTCTTCGGCCTTCCATGAAGAGAAGTAGTCTGTACCACTACTAAAGCCTTCTCCAAACTTAAGAAGAGCTTCATGCTCAATGTCCAAGCACCGAATCGTGCTACTCATCAAACTGAACCCTACGCATTGAAGCCCAATGATGAGATAAACAAGTAGCTGAATAAACTTACTTCCTTGAATCATCATGATCAGGATTGCACTCGAGATTTCCAGGTTCTAGCACGGCAGCACTAAATGAAAGATAGCTTACAAATGTTTGGAACCAAGGAGAAGGAGGGAGAGGAGAGCGAAGGTGGCTGAAATATTAAACTCTTTTGCACTCTTAAACATGTGAATAGAACGTAAACAACTCGTTTTTTGTTGATTCGGACCTCTACTTTTGTCTTTTTCCCACTTTTTTCTTACATTTCTCTTTCTCGTAATAAATCGAAAAATATCTTCATGTTATAATACTCGTTCTATTATTTTGTATAAATATTCACCATTCATGCAAACATATCTGTATTTTAAAAGTGAAATTAAAAGTAAAAAATAAATAAAAGTAAAATAGTAAATATGAGAGTATTGTTGTCTTACAAGTTTTTGACAAAGTCAGTCTTTTTTTATTTTTGGCAAAGTCAGTCTTTTCATTTATTAAGAAGTGATGTTTTCATTTATTAGGAAGTGATGTTAAACCGTGTGCAACACACTGAAGAAGAAGAAAAAACAAGCTAGTCGGACTAATTTCCAAGCAATGGCTACAAACTCTCTCTCTCTCTCTCTCTCTTATTAAATCTAAATTTTGATAAATTTACTATTATATTACATTCTCTTATTATATTATTTAAGTCATTGATCAAATAACTTTGCTTAGATCCTCCCTTAAAAATTAAAACAAAGTTTCAGAGTTTCTCTAACCTAAGGCGGCGCGACAACCCTAGGTTGGTAGAATACGTGCCTACTCTCAAAGTGAGGCTTTTGTTTTGGTTTCTGGTTTCCTAACCGGCGCAACGTTGGAGTCTATCTCTAGTTGGATAGGTATGGAGAATCTATCTACTCTCTAGGAGTCTTTTTCGCTAATGGAGTTTGAAGGCAGTAAGTAGTAAGTACCAAGTGGAGGATGATGGTCTTGAAGGGAAGTTTCTACTTGCGGCACGGTTTTTTACGGGTAGAGTTTTGAATATTGAGGCCATCACTCGCACTTTCAAAATACTGTGGCACACTAAAAAGGGCTTCGAAGCACGTGATATAGGTGATCACCGTGTGTTTATTTTTTCTGAGCAGACTGAAGTTGACAGAGTTCTTGCGGGAGAACCGTCGTTGTTTGATAAGTACTTGGTTGCTTTGAAGAGAATTGGACACCAAACGGAGATGAAGGGACTAGTATTTGATAGTGTATTTTTTTGGATTCAGGTATATGACCTCCCTATAGGTAGTTTGAAGTTGAGAGTGGCACAAGACATTGTTTCGGTAGCAGGGGAAGTCGTAAACTCAGGGGCAGCGGAGGAGGACTATGAGGGCAGCCACTTTATGCGAGTAAAAGTGAGGATTGATATTACAAAACCGTTATGTAGAGGTAGAAAGATAGGACTGAGTGATGGCAAGGAAGGTTGGGTAAATTTCAAGTATGAGCATTTGCCTAACCTATGTTATTGGTGTGGCCGTCTTACCCATCGTGATAAGGAATGCTCGGTCTGGTTGGAAAGGAAGGGTACATTGTAGGGTAGTGATCAACAATTTGGATCGTGGTTGCAAGTGAACACCCCGAACCTAGCCAAGAAAATTGTGATTCGGGTTGCTAGGTATGAAGAGGAGAAGCACGAGGATAATGAGACTGCCTTATATTTGGAGCAGAGTGAGGGTGGGGATGTGGAAGTTTTGAAGACCATGCAAAGCAATGGGGACCGAGAGCACCATCGGAGTGATGATGATGAGGGTCGGAATGCCAAGTTTAATGATGTGCACGTTTAGATGGAGGTACCAGTGGTGACGGAAGTGAATGGGATTCTTGATGTGAGTAACCCACACAGGTGCATGGATCCAGGAGACATTCAGGGCCCCATTAGTTAGAATTTCCAAGCTCAATTAGATGATATCGATGCCAAGTTAGCACGCTTCGATGGTGGGAAGGAACTTGGGAAGAAGGTTCGAGTTGGTAGGGGTAGTGGTGAGGGGGAGCGAATGGAGAAGTTAGTAGGGGGGTTAAGGAATTTTCCCCTTAAATTTGATAGTGGCAGTACACCTTCAATAATACCAGTGGAATTGTTTTCCTTGAAGCATCCAAGAGAGGTGTCAAGTGAGGAAATGGGACTTGCTAATGATGGTAGAAAGAAACAAGTACTTGTGGTGAGAACTCAATCGGTGGAGGCTGATGTTCAACCCCGTCGACAACCATGAAAATCTTAGCTTAGAACTGCAGGGGGCTTAGGAACCGACATGCCGTTCAAGAGCTTGTCAATATTGTGCAAGCACAAGATCCCATGATTGTGTTTTTGTCAAAAACATGGTTATTTATGGAACATATGAAATCGGTACGAGATTGGATTTTGTTTTATGGGTGTTTTATGGTGTATAATGATGATTAAGGGGGGGGGGGGATTAGCTATTTTATGGAAAGTAGGGGTGGATGTTTGGGTGAATAGTTTTTCAAAGTATTACATTGATTTTATTGTGCATGGTGGTTCGAAGAATGCTTAGAGATTGACTAGGTTTTATGGGGAGCCGCCCGATACAAGTCATCGGAATGAGGGTTGGAATATGCTTCGAATGCTTAGTTTTAAACTGAAGCCTCTATGGTGTGTTTTGGGTGATTTTAATGAGTTGCTCGAGGTGTGAGAAAAGAAAGGTGGGGCTCCTCGGGCTCCTTTTTTGATGCAGAATTTTCGTGATGTGTTGGACCATTGCGGGTTTGTTGATTTGAGGTATTTTGGTCCAGATTTTACTTGGCATGGCAAGTGAAGAGAGGACTAGATTTGGGATAAATTAGATAGGGGAGTTGCTAATTATGAGTGGTTGACTCGTTTTCCTACAAGTAGGGTGAAGCATTTGAATTGCTTTACATTAGATCATAGGCCACTTCTTCTATCCTTGGATGGGGATAGTGAGTACCAAAGGTGGCGCAGGAAGCCTTTCCGGTTTGAAGCAATGTGGATTTCGGACCCTGAGTGCAAGGAGGTGGTAGCAAGGGCCTGGGATTGCACTCCTAATGGTACTCCCATGTTCGTGGCAGCTATAAAACTTAAAAGATGTAAGAAACGATTGAAGTCTTGGAGTAGGGTTCATTTTGGCAATGTGAAGCAGCAGATAAAGCAAGCAAAGGATCAATTATGGCATGCTAAAGAGGTTTCGACTAGGACTGGGGAGCTTGAGGAGGTTATTCGGATTAAGATGGAATTGAATGCTCTTTTTGATAAAGAGGAGAAGATGTGGCAACAAAGGTCCAAGGTTCAGTGGTTGAAAAATGGTCATCAAAACACGAAGTTTTTTCATAGGACTACCACTCAAAGGAAGAGGAAGAATTTTATTAGGGGGTTGCGTGATTGGAATGGAGCTTGGCAGGAGGATGAGGAGGTTTTTTAAGCTATTATCACTGATTTCTATACTCATCTGTTTACTTCCTCAAATCCACAGGATCTTGACAGGGTTTTGGAGGGGATTGATGCTGTGGTCACTGAGAGTATGAGAACAAATCTGAAGAGGCCTTTTACTAGTGAGGAGGTGGGAGTAAGAATTAAAGAAATGGATCCGCTTAAAGCCCCAGGTCTAAATGGTATGCCACCTTTATTTTATCAGACTTATTGGACTGATATTAGTATGGATGTTTCTCAAGCTGTTTTATCTTGTTTAAATTCAAGGTCTATCCTAAAATCTATCAACCATACCTTTATTACTCTGATTCCCAAAATTCAAAACCCTGAAAAGATCTCTAATTTTCGACCCATAAGCCTGTGAAATGTAATCTACAAGATCATCAGTAAGACGATTGCTAATCACCTCAAGCCCATTCTTAATTCCATTATATCTTAGACCTAGAGTGCTTTTATCGCTGATAGATTGATCACTGATAATATTTTAATTGCCTTTGAATCTTTGCATCATATGAAGAATAGTTGTATAGGGAAGAAAGGTTTTATGGCTATGAAATTAGATATGAGCAATGCTTATGACAAAGTTGAATGGGTGTTTCTTGAAAAAAATTCTTTTTAAAATGGGTTTCCCGTGTGCATGGGTAGCTTTGATTATGGAGTGTATTACCACTGTCTCGTATTCTATCCTCGTGAAAGGAAGCCAAAGGGTATGATAGTCCTATCTCGAGGTTTAAGACAAGGAGATCATCTTTCCCCTTATTTGTTCCTTTTCTGTGCTGAGGGGTTGAATGCTCTTTTACGAGGTGCTACAATAAAGGGAGACATATAGGGTTTCTCGCTTTGTAGAAATGGGCCTAAACTAACTCATCTATTTTTTGCAGATGATTGCTTAATCTTTTGTAGGTCTACTTTAGAAGAGTGCAATAAAATTCAAGAGCTATTAGCTTACTATGAGATTGCGTCGGGCCAAGTGATTAATAAGGAGAAAACCACTCTTTGTTTTAGCAGGAATACAAATGAAGTAACTCGAGAAGCTATCAAAATGGCCCTCGATGTCCCTGTTATTAGGCATTATGAGAAATATTTGGCTTTACATTCTTTTGTTGGAAGAAATAGGTCGGCATGCTTTGCTTAAATCAAAGAACGGATATGGGGTCATATGCAAGGTTGGAAGGAAAAGTTGTTGTCTCAAGCTGGTTAGGAGGTTATGATTAAGGCAGTGGTCCAATCTATCCTAGCTTATTCATGAGTGTCTTCAAGCTTTCGGTAGGCCTTCGTAAAGATATTGAAGCCATGATTCGAAAATTTTGGTGGGGCAATGATGATGGAAGAAAAATTCATTGGGTTAAATGGAGTTATCTATATTCTTCAAAATCAATTGGAGGTATGGGGTTTCGAGATTTCCAAAAGTTCAATAATGCATTGTTTGCTAAACAGGTGTGGCATCTCTGTCATTGACAAGACTCCCTCCTTTTTAAAGTATTTAGTGCTAAGTATTTCCTCATTGGTAATATTCTTGAGGCGTCTATTCATCCTAAATGCTCTTATGCATAGCAGAATATTCTTTAGGCACGAGGAGTTATTGAAAAAGGGGCTATATGGAAGGTTGGCGATGGAAAGCTGATTGATGTTTGGCAACATAGGTGGCTGCCTAATCTGAATCATAGTAAGATCATCTCTCCAAGAGCTGATTCTTCAGTTCAGCGGGTTTGTGATTTGTTTTTCCCTAATACAAGAGTTTGGGACCCGAGTCGTCTTGCAAGTTGTTTAATTCCGTGGGAGGCTGACTTGGTGAGGAGGATTTAAGTATGTGAGGATGGGGCAGAAGATAGTCTGACCTAGCCTCTGACCAATGATGGGGAGTATAGTGTTAGGAGTGCTTACCGTATGCTTGTCTTTGCTGAATCTCTTCTTATGCCCAGTTCATCATCTTCGAGTAGTAATGGTTTGGTATGGAAGAAAATATGGAAGATGAGGGTACCTAATAAGATTCGGCATTTTATTTGGTGTGCTGCTAAGGACTCTCTGCCCACGAAACAGAACTTAAAGGCTCGACATCTCCCTATTGGCAAGGAATATGATGGTTATGGAGAGCACACTGAGTCAATTATGCATTGTTTATGGCTCTGTGATCAGACAAGGTCGGTGTGGATGTTGCTCCTAGAATTTCGGTCACTAACTCAAAAGAAGTGTCGGACTTTCTTTGAATTATTAGAGGAGCTCTTCAGTTCTGGGTCGAATTTTAGGGCAGCTTTGTTCGCTAATGTGGCATGGTGTTTATGGCAACATCGTAATTGGATGAAGGAGCATCAATCTTCTTGGTCGCTACTTGAATTGGGTGATAAAGCTCGGCGGCTGGTTAAGGAATTTTGGGATGTGAATCCTCAGGAGCATGGTGCATCTATTCCTCATCCTGTGGTTCACTGGTCTCCTCCGCCCAATGGTTGCTTCAAAGCAAACTTTGATACTGCTTATTTTGAAGATTCAGGTATAGCAGGTATTGGTGTTGTATGTCGAGATCAGTCCGAGCAAGCTATTGCGGCACTATGTTAGAATCTAGGAAGGGTGCAGTCAGTTAAGATGGCTGAAGCTTTGGCAGCTCAAAGGGTTGTGATTTTTGCAAGGGAGTTGAGTCTCTTTAACATTATTGTTGAAGGTGACTTCCTTCATGTTATTTAGGCCTTGAAGTGTAGTGGTCCCTGCCCTCTGCTGTTTGGCCATATCATTGATGAAACCAAAAGACTTGGACGTATGTTGAGAAGTTGTTTGTTTCAGCATGTTAGAAAGGATGGGAATAGATTAGCTCATTGTTTAGCTAAAATGCAGTTTTATCTGCAGATCTTGAGATATGGGTAGAAGATTTACTCGAGGATGTGGATGTTGTTTTCCAGTCGGATCTTCCCTGAGTTTGGTTTTTGTTTTGTTTTGTAGTTTTTTTTTTTTTTTTTTTTTTTTTTTTTTTTTTTTTTTTTTTTTTCCATTAATAATAGATCACTTACCTTTTTCTTAAAAAAAAGACTTTTAAAATACCCTCTCCCCCCCCCGGGGGAATTGATAGTAATAATAAAGTAATAACATTATTTATTTATTTATTAATGTTTCCTTTCCTGATAGTAATAAAATACTCTAATAACTTTATTTATTTATTTATTAATGTTTCCTTTCCTTGGTTGGTTCTCATCAATCATCAATATATATATAAAAGCAGAGACCTCATACGGGAGTGTATGAGGTCTTGCCAAGTGGCGCTCTAACCTTGCATTTAGCCTTTTTTTTACTTCTTTCATTAATTTTTTCTATATTAATATGTGCTGTGATGGTCCCAAGCATTTTCACTTTTCATTTTTCTATTAAAAAGTGAGAATACACAATTTGACCGATTGGCCAATATTTCATACTTTTTTTCTTTTTTGATGAAGTTTCATACTTTTCTCACAACCCATAATTTTGAGAAAAGTTTGTGTTCTATACATTTTCTTAGCACAATCCTTCAGATGGCCCCATTATATTTTCAAAGAAGACCTTTCTTTTGAAGAAATTGTTTAATGCAATCCTTCTATGTACAACTCTCTCTTCTTCCCTTTCCCTTCCCTTACTTTTTCCTCCCTTCCTTCCTTTTCATCTCCCTTACAACCAAACAGGATATTAGTTTCCAAATTCAGCTAATAAAAAAAAGTATTTTGAGGATATTAATAAAAAGAGTTTGAATTTGGTAAGAATGGGGTGTAAAATTCATATTTTATACCATCCAATAAGAGATATCACATTAGCTTTTTATTTAAGACTTAGTACATCATACCACAATTAATAATATCTTAATAAACTCCCAATTTGGTTGAATTTTCAAATGAGTATTATAATTGATTGAGTGTGGTTGTTCTTATTTTTAAATACATGATAAGATGATGTGGCATGTTGGGCTTGGAGGGTGTAAAACTTGGGTTTTAAACCACATTCTTATAGAATTTAATCTTTAATAAAAAAAATGTAAAAAATGTGTTTAATTACCGTTTTAGTCTTTAACACTTGTACAGTTGGACTATGTATCAAAATGGTTTTTAACATCTTAAACGTGTCAATTTTGTTTCTAAACTTTTCGTATTGTGTCAAAATAATCCTTATTATTAAGTGGCAAATGAAAAGAATTGATGTATCTAATAGTAATATCAAAATAATATTTTTATACCATCTAAGCTATCCTTTGAATTATCACGTGTCCTTAATTAGAAAATAAAATAAAATATTTGAAAATATATTAATTGCATCTCCATAAGTAAATGAGATGTCATTTTATTAGCAAAAATTGAAAATTTCTTTTCTTTTATTTTCCTCTGCTTTCTTGGCAACCAAATGGGGTTTAAGTCTTGAGTTTTTAGTTAAAGTGCTCATGAACATCATCTAAAAAACATACTATTTACCTAATTTTAAAATGAAATTAAAAAAAAAAAAGCCAAATGTCAATTTTTTACATTATCATTTTTTTAAGAAGTTAAAGTTATTACCAATTATATTATAAAAATCTTGTAAACTAACATGATAATGAATATAATTAGTGTCATGTCAACAAGGTAATAAATCAATTTCCTACTTATTTTTCTATTTTGTGTTTAAAGATTGATACATTCATTTAATAAAAGTAGTTTGTAACCCCGAGCATATGCACATGTACATTTAAAAACAAGCACAATTATGTGTGTGTGTGTGTGTGTGTGATTTAGAATCTAATTGGTTCTAGACTCTTCGGTTTTGTACCAAATAATCCACCTGCTACAAAAATTAAAATATTAGATGGGATATATGGCACAAAATTGAACTCCAATTAAAATTCAATTTAGAGTCTAATTGATTTTAGACTCTTTGATTTTTGCACCTAATAATTCACTTGACACACAAATTTAAAAATTAGATGAGACACGTAGTGCAAAATTAGACTCCAATTTAGAATTTAATTAAATTTTCTCTTAGTTTTGGCTATATATGTATGTATGTATGTATGTATGTATAGCTACCTACCATCACTCTATTTAAAATTAATCGTTGTTCATGAAATCACAGTCCCATATATGGCCCTTTTTTAGGAGCCACTATCTCATCACAAAAACTATCTCATAAAAAAAAAAAAAAAGTTAGTATATTGCAATGTATTTGGAATGGTAAGTCCATCGGTATTTGGAAATCAATTTTTTTTTTTTTTAAACCTTAAATTGGACATGTGGTGCAAAATTAGACAATAATTGGAATCCAATTTAGAATCTAATTGGATTTTCTCTCAATTTTTGCTGTAATTATATATATAGACTGATTATTAGCCTATGCGTTGCACGATTTTTTTTTTTGGTATGATCTTTTTTGGTAAATATTTTGACTAGAGAAAATTTTTTTGGGAAAAAAAAAAAAAACCTTCTTTCATTTTTATGTAATGGTTTTAAAAAATACAATGAAGGGTTTTATGATAAATTTTGTTAATTTTATGAAATACATTTATATAAAATAAAACTCATAAAATGCATAAGATATATTTAAAGGTATAATTCATGACTATGCATGAAAGTTATTGTATTTTTTTTTTTTAATTTCTATTAGCTAGATCACATTTCTTAAATAAACTGAACAACCATTTTATCACCCCATTATGCATGTAATGTTTGGAATGTTGTTAGTTAGTACATGATTGCTTGATAAACAATATTGAGTAAAAATTATTTTAATTCTATTTAAGAAATTTTTTGTGCAATTTTCATTTTCATTTTCATTTTCATGTCCATTTTTTTAATCTAATAGATTTAATTTTTCATGTTAGTTTAATTGAACAGTATTGTGTTTATAATTTTTTTTCTTAACTACAATTGATTATTCACAAAATGAGTAAACAACTTATTGAGTATTGCAAAAGATACAAATATGAACATTAACATGAGCATGAACATGAAGGGAGATTTCTATTCATTTTCTTGAAGAAAAAATGTACTTACAGAAAATTCCAAACTTTATTAGGTAAAGAAGAATCAAAGTTATAGATAGCAAAAACAATACACCAAAAATTTTAAGAGCCTAAGAGGAGCCATTACTCATTTGAAACAATCCAAAATACTCGAGGACTAAAAAAAAAACCATCCACTCCACACTTCCATCGCAACTGCTTTAGTTCAAGGAAAACAATATATATATATATATATATATATATCTATATCTTTTTTTATTTATTTATAAATAATTACAATATACTACTAATCTAGCAACTTGAACATTTTTTCCCTAATTCCTGCAATTTGAACATTTTCTCCCTTAAACCCCAGATACTTTGTGTATAGGGAGATGCCAATTCAGCTACATGGCCCTCGACATATATATATATATATATATCATTTAATAAATATAGAACTTCCTTTAAAAAAAATTAATATGTTTATCATAATTAAGGGAAATCCTAATGGGTATTTCACTTGAGCATATGTGAAAAAAGGCATATACATACCACAAATAGTTAAGGAGAAAGGAAAAGTTGCTAATCCCTTTTAATATGGTTAATTACTTTGCCTCAATTAGTTGCCCAAACAACATACCACTTATTCATACCACAACCACAAATGACAATGCAACATTAGTCATCTGTAATTGCTAATTTGAAAGTACAAATTTCTTTAATAACTCTACCTTCATTTCTTTTGGCTAATATGTCTTTACTGAATCAAAATCAAACCACAAAAATCATATAAAAATCAACAAATTAGAGTTTAAAATTATAATTAAAATTTTAAAAGAAATCTAGGCACAATTGCACAAAATTCCACGTAACTAAGTCACACTTAGGAATATTGGACATTTTTTCCTTTGTATATATAGGGGGGTCCCAATGGGATGAGGAGGCTAACAATTTTCTCTCCAAAACATTTATTGTAGGAATATAAAAGTTTTCCATTTTATACTTTTCACGATTAAAGAACATGACTTGCCAACGAATCAAACTAGAGTTTTTAGTACTTATAGCAATTTCACAACATCAAGAACAAACCCCAGTGTATACATTGTCAAATTCCATATTCTCCTATTACATCAAATGAGTGTTTAATTTTTCTCGCAAGGAAGAAATTACATCCTATTTCAATTGGTTAGGTTAGTAAAGGACCTATTCCAATTTAATTATCCTAGAATTTTGTATACAAGTAATAATCAAGAAAACTTCCGCCTAAAATAAGTCAGACTTTTGGCAAGAGAGAAAATTGAAGTCTAGACAAATCAAGCTAAGGCCGACCAAAATAGACCATATTCTTAATTTCTTATCTCTATTTGTTCCATGTACAAGACTTACAATCAATGGTTGGCGTATAAAAGTTGAACATCTTATCTAAAGTCTATTCTCTGAAAGCTTGAAAAAAATTCATTTAAACTAACACAATATATAAATTATAAAGGAATCAAAGAAAAATTGTCAAAAATAATGAAAATTTAATCTATACTTAAATTCTTATAAGGATGAACACAATAGCAATATCTTTTTTAAAAAAATAATAATAAAGATAAAAAAATCTGTGCTTATTTTGTAGGTATGATAAAGTCCTATCACAAAATTTTTTAGACTTATGTTGATTAGTGAGTAGGCGATAAAAAGAAATAATCATCAAATACCACAAAATTATCCGTGAATTGCACGGTCAACTTACTAACTTTCAGCAAAAGCAAGTCAAGCACCGAATAGTCGCCTTTGAACTTTGACAAAATGGCCTACCTTCTTGGACCCGAACTTGATGATGATGAAGATAAACCCAACCCAACCTCTTTACTGGTCTCTCCTCGTCTACTCTCTTACAAATTCAAAAAGCTATCTCAGTTCACACTCTGCTTATATATGGTTGAATTTCACATCACAACTTTTATTTTTTCTTTTTTTACCTTCATCAATTTACTCCCTCTAATACTTGCGTTTAAATATTCAAACCATATCCATCCCATCCTTTCAAACCAAAGATTGCCATGTTTCAAAAACCCTTTTCTGGGTTTCCTTTATTTTTCCGGGTAAGCCTCCTTAAACCTCAATCTCAGCTTACTTTTGTATTCTCTCGCAAATTTACTTCTACTTTTAGCGTTTTTTTTTTTTTTTTTGGATGAATATATTGTCAATATTGACTTCTTTTGATCGATGAACGAGTCAACTCAAACTGGTAGCTCAAAGTTTTATGCTTTCTTCCTACATTTGTTGCATACTCTGAGTTTGAGATTCTTTGGTTACATGCTTTAAACAACAATTTTCAATATTTAAACAACAATAAAACTTTTAATACGTATTTTTATAACACTCAAATACGTCCTTCCACAACATTAAAAACTGAGCAATAATACTTAAATACTGGGCTTTGGTTTTATTTTGTTATCATTTTTCTCAGCTGGGTATGCTTAAAAATTCGTAGAAAGCTGAACTGGGGTTTTTTTGTTGTTGTTTTTCTTGATTTCTGTCTCAGGTGATGATGCTATGAAGGCTTTGGTTGTTTTTGATTTCAGTATTTTGAGCACTCTGACGTACATTTGATAGTAATCTCCAAGTGATTTAAAGAAAAAAAAAAAAAAAATCCGTAGCTCGTTCTTATTGGCTCTTGATGAAAATGGTTCTGAATGGCCGGCCTCTTACTGTTCTTGTAGTTGTTTCTCTCTGGTTGTTGCTTAGTTGTGGTTTGAGCTTTGGTGTTCAAAGTGATATAGATTGCTTGAAAGGTATTAAGGCTGAACTTGAAGATCCTTATGGTTATTTGAACACTTCATGGAATTTTAACAACAATACTGAAGGCTTCATCTGTAAATTTACTGGGATTGAGTGTTGGCACCCTGATGAGAACAAGGTTTTGAATATCCGGCTTTCGGATATGGGACTTAGTGGCCAATTTCCTGGTGCCATTAAGAACTGCACAAGCTTAACAGGCTTGGATCTTTCCAGCAACAAACTTTTTGGAAATATTCCGCAAAATATCTCCAACCTAGGTGGATTTCTGACATCTCTTGATCTCTCATCTAACAATTTCTCAGGAGAAATCCCTGAGGACCTGTCCAATTGTACTTACTTGAATGTTCTAAAACTCGACCATAACAGGTTGACAGGTCAGATTCCTGCAGAATTGAGTCTGCTTGCTCGGCTTAAACAATTTAGTGTGGCAAACAATCTTTTGACAGGACCAGTCCCCTACTTTGGTCCAAATTCTTCAATTACAGCAGATAGTTATGCCAATAATCCCGGACTATGTGGGTTTCCTTTGGATCCTTGCCAGTCAGCTTAGACACAAGATTGAAGAGCAATGTGCTGGGTTGAATGGTGAACTTTGCCGCCTTGTGGTTTTAATTTGAAGCTTGAACAAATTGAAACAGAATTATGCTTCTTACCTTAATAATAATTTTGTAACTTGAAGTTTCTCACAATGTATCCGTTTTTTCTCTCGTGGCCTTAGTTTCTTATTATGCATTGTATCTCATTCTCTATTTTGTTATCAATTACCCTATAATAATAATTAACATCTCATTTGTTTTCTTTTTACAATTGATTGTTTTATCAGTACTTCTACTAAGTTTGGAAATAATATTAATGACATTATCCTTATTATCAAACATCTCTTTCGCTCTTGAACTCCATCTACCCTCTGTTATTGTCGAGGGAGATTCGGAGCTTATTATTTCAGCCTTACGAAGTGAGGAGGAGTCCTTTACTTCCTTTGGCCATTTGATTTCATCTATTAAGCAGAGTTTTGAAAGTTTTTCTTGTATTTCTTTTTCGCACACCCACAGATCGAGTAATTCTCTAGCCCATAATTTAGCTCAGTACGCTAGACACGTTGATGCTCTTATAGTGTGGATGGAGGATATTCCACCACAACTTCATCATGTTCTTGTAACAGACTTTGGTTGATTTAATAAAGTTTCTTTGTATTGATTCTCAAAAAAAAAAAAAATTCTTGATTACACTTCCTCCAAAAAAAAAAAAAAAATTCTTGCGTACATTTTTTTTATAAAAATTTCCCGCTTACAGATTCTTTCAAATTTCACACGCTATGGTACAAAGTAAATTTTGAATTTAAGAAGCTTCATTGAAAATCAATTTGGGCAATGATCCAAATATGAAGAAATTTTTTATTAAAATGTACATTTTGATTAAAATTTCATAATAACAAGAGTTCTATTCAACCCAAAACAACAAACGTGACAATTTTTTTTTTTTTTTTTTTGGGGAGAATCAAGACAGAAATTTTATTGAAAGACAACATATGAGATTACAATATCCTCAAGCATTTCTTTGAACCAAGCCCGAAACTCCTCAAAATCTCTAGCCTCACGAGCTAATGCGTAGGCAACACTATATTGGTAATTGTAGTCTTTCTGGTATACTAATGCCTCTATGGTAACCAGTTGAGAAAACCCTGTAAAAGAAGAAAGTAGGGGTGTGCAAGAAACCCACCGACCCGCCAAACCCGACCTGACCCAACCCAGCAGGTCGGGTCGGTTTTTAAGGCTTGGAGGGTTGGGTTGGGTTACAAAAAAAAAAATTTATAGCGGCTCGGGTTGGGTTTGGATCATAAAATTACAAACCCGCCAAACCCGACTTGACCAACCATATTTAATAATTAATATATATTTAAAATTTTTTATATATTTAAATTTTTTTTAAATCAACTGTAGGGAACTTATATATATAATATATATATTTAAATATATATTATATATTTAATAATTTAAAAAAAAAAAACCAACTGTAGAGCAGCATTTCCTCGATTCCTCCTACTAATACTAATTTAATATATATAAATATATATATATATATATATTTATATATATATAATTGTGGGTACCTAAGGCATGCTTAGGCATGCTTGGCAACGTCCTAGGCATGCTTGCAATGTCCTAGGCCATCCTCGGCATGCCTTGCAACGTCCTCGGCATGCTTGACAACGTCCTTGGCCGACCCAGGCATGCTTGCAACCTTTGCGTCCCACATCGAAGGAAAACCCCCCCACTTTCTGCCTTATAAGCTGTGAAGTAAAGGGAGTAGTATACCACCAAGTCTCTTGTGATCACAAGAGACTTGGTGGTACACTACTCCCTTTACTTCACAGCTTATAAGGCAGAAAGTGGGGGGGTTTTCCTTCGATGTGGGACGCAAAGGTTGCAAGCATGCCTGGGTCGGCCAAGGACGTTGCAAGCATGCCTAGGACGTTGCCAAGCATGCCTTAGGTACCCACAATAATATATTATATAATTAATAATTTTTTTTAAATAACCAGTTCTTCCTATTCTATATACAAGCCAATTAGTTCATACAAATTCTAATAAATTACTATTGTTGTTTAGTCATTAGTGTTGTTTGCTTTTAAGAAGTTACATTGATACTAATCTTTAGGTTTTTTTAATATATTAATATTTATATTTTTTTTCTACTCAATTTAATAATAATAAAAAAAAAATTGTCAAACCCATGGGTTCAATCCGACTCATGTGGGTTGAGTTGGGTTGGGTTGAATATTTTTGACCCACCATGGTGGGTTGGGTCAAAAAATCCCCTCAACTCGACCCAACCCGACCCATACACACCCCTAAAAGAAAGGAAAAATTACAGGGAAAAGGTTAAAAAGAAGCTTATACAATATATATGGAAAAGAAGTTACAAGAAATCCACTTTAGACCTTTTTCACAGATCTTTGGCTAGACTAGAAGAGAGTTGAGGTCAACTGTAAATAGGCAGATAATGCAAGAAGATGGATATGATCAATAACACGAGTTCTATAATAATCAATATCCCCGCAAACACAAAAACCAGACCGTCAAAAGAGATGATAAGAGTACCTTCCGCAAGCCTTTTTTTTCATTTCACAAGTGACACGCTTTATTAGGAAACGATGAAATCTATATACAAACAGCATACATAGACTCCTTCAAAATAATTACAAGCCAAAATTCAAATTATTAACCAAGTCTACAAAGGAAGGGATACGAACACTACCAAAACCAATAGAATACTCATACAATGACAACAAAAATAAAGATTTTTGCTCAAGAATTGATAACTCAAAACCATTAAATCTGTGGTTACATATCTCTATCCATATTGTCCATATAAGCGAAGGGGGGTGGATATCCTAGTAAGAAGCAATTAAGCATGAAAGCTCATTTCAAATGGCAATTATGATCCTCATGACTACCAAACTTACATTACGCTTTTAAATCAGTCATGGCTACCCAAGATAGTTTACATGGATTTCTTATTACTCTCAATTAATGCCAAAGGCAAGAGATTTATGCACACACCAATTACAAACAAGCAGGCAACTTTTCGTTCAATCACATGCCATACCCAATAACCCCAATTTTCAAACCCAAGAAAAATCATCAAGCTTTATTCTTAACAATAAAAACCCAATCATCAAACGGATACAAACTGAAACAAAATGAGACCCATATCGTTAAACAAAAAGAAAAATTAAAGAAAAAAGACAATAGAGAGTGACCGAGAGGAGAGATAGACCCATACACTAACTACAGTTACCACAAGAAAATAAGAGGAGCCAAATCTCGACCACCAAACTCACACATGCCTTCCATTTTGAGTTGCAACTTGCAAGTGCTAGTCTTTTTATTTTGTATTTTTTAAATTATTAATGTTTCACTTGGAAGATAATAATATTTAACATTAAAAACTAAAATGACACTATAAATAAATAAATAAATAAATAATATATATATATATATATAATTTCATGTAATTACCATTATTATTATGTGCTAAAGATAAAAAACCGAGAAGGCAAAGAGATGAGTGTCTCTTGTCGATACTCTCTCTCTCTTGCTGTTGCTTCTCTTTCCCCAGTGTCAGTAGCAATAGCAGTAGCCTTCCCAAAGCCACCGCCACCACCTCCACCTCCTTCAATTTAAATTCAATCCCAACTCTCCTCAGAGCTTGTATTTGCAAGAGCTCTCTCCACATCCGCTCACATCATCTGTAAAGGCCTCATCACCCTTTTCATCTCCCTCTCCCTCTCCCTCTCCCTCTCTCTCTCCACTCTTTCCTATTCCACTTCCATCTTCAACCGTGTTCGCAGGCCCAGTAGGTTTCTCTAGAACTCTCTCATTAGAGTTTATTCTCAAAAATCTCATTTCATCCACGTTGTTTCGCTCTTCATTCGCATGAAGAGAGAGGTTGGTGTGCCTGACAGCTACACCTACCCATCAATCATTAAAGCTCGTTCCACCCAGTGTGAGGTTAGCCTAGGGAGTGCCCTTCATGGGTCGGCATTGAGGTGCGAGGTTGAAGGGGATCTCTTTGTTAGGACTACTTTGATTGACTTCTATGGGAAATGTAAACATATTTTCAGTGCTCGTAAGCTGTTCGATTATATTTCTGACAAAAATGTGGTTTCATAGACAGTTATGGTTGTCGAGTATGTAACTGTTGTGGTCACTGGGAGAAGCCGCACATGGATTGTTTAATGGTTCTGTATGTGTTGCTGCTTTATAACATGATCACAAATGAGCTGGTTGGTTTCAGTTAAACTCCAATCTGTGCCATTCCAGATTTGGTCCAGTAAGTATCAACTAAACATTAACTACTGTAATGAATGTGTAAATTTTTTACTCTTTTATTTTGTGACCAGGAAAGGGTTTTTGATGTGGCTTGCTATTAGCACTGCTGACTTGTAGCTGAGCACAATATAGCAATTTCTCAGTCTAGTGATTTTGTTGTGATCCTTGCTCTTTTAACCAATAAATATATTATCCATGAAATTGTTAGTATGTGTAACATGATTATTCTACAGTGTAAGTGTTGGCCCACCTTTTCATGACTTAAGCTTTTAAGACTAATCGTAACCACTTCTTACATGTATCAATTAAGTAATTGGACTGATTTTATTATAACATGATTTCTTCTGGTGCTACCGGATGGCATCTGGCTGATCACTCAACTGGTGGTCTGTTTTGTAGGTCTTGGACATGTTTCTTTGTACCCATTTGTTTATGAATTCAATTTGACATACTTATCAAAAAAAAAAAAATGAATTCAATTTGACATGGTTCCTTTGGCTTTCAATTCAGTGGTTTACTTTGTGGATTGACCACTCTCTGCCACTAAAATGAAACGGTAACAGGTTGAGAGTTTTTACTTGTCTAAATAAGCCAATATCGTGGGGATACCAAATGACTCTATTAAAAGAAGTACTGTAGCTGATTCTTGTCTTTGAACTGAAATTTCTTTCTGCTTTGGGGAGAAAGAAAGAAAAATTTCATAGAGATGTAGACTGTATGTGACTTCTTGTTTCTGCTTTGACCTGGTGTTGTTTCTTTGTAAAGTACCTATCCCTCATGTATATTCAACCCAATGAAGCCTTTAAATTGTAATCCTTGTATCTCAAAGTAATTTATAAATTTTAAGCTTTCTACTGAGTTAAGACATATCGCATTTGTTGATTTCACAGGTGGATGAAGGTTCAGCTGCTTTTTAAGACCATGAATCGCAATAGTATCTTAATAAAATGGGGCCACTAGTGGAGTCAGTCATATTATGCTACCGACTATTAAGTAAATAATTTTTTGACTGATGAATCAGAGATTCAGAATACAAGAGTTTATCTGCTAGTGAGTGTTCATTTTCACATCCATCGCCTTTCATTTGAACAAAATCTCTTAGTTCTCCTACTCATACCTGAGCATCTACTGTCCAGCCTCAAAAGCATTTTTTGAAATCTGGATCAAATAGTTCTCTGTCTCCTAGTTCTTATGTCCAAAACTCTAAGAGCACATTTTCATGTTCATCCATGTTCTGATTCAGCTTATACCAGTCTTCTTCTTTAAGCTCTGAAAGCCATTGGCAGCTTGGAAATCTCCCATCTCTTCCACATCCTCCATCCTTCAACCAGTCTATTTCTGCACATGATTCAAAAGCTCCATTAGTTATTAGTGGGGATTTAGACAATCTATATGATGAGAAGAATTCAGAGGTTCATATGATAGACTTTCTTAATTTTTCTGGAGATGCTTCTAAAATTAGATGGCCTTCACAGTGTAAGTTGTGCAAGCGACATTTTTACAGAGCAACTGGAGCTACAGTTTTTGTCTGATGAACTATCACTGACCATGGAGAAAATCCTCAGCTTGAAGTAAGTCTCTTGCGATTGCCACTACTTACATTCTGATTAAATGTATATATGCTGACTAAAGTACCATGTAAAGGGTAAGGTTGATAGTTCATGGTGCTGAATCAAATATGACTTGATTGTTCGAACAAATTAACTTCTGGCATTATCGCCAAACTTTTATTACAATTCAAAAGAACAGAATGAATGAGATATGGTCTTTCCTTTTGAGTCAAATATAAAATCTTGGGGGAGGGATTATTTGTGCAATATGTAGGAAATTTATGAAAAACCACAAGTACCAACAAAACCAGCCATAGGATTGATGTGTAATCAAAGTTGTCACTCTGTGGTGCCAACTCTTGATGATCTTTCAAGTCAGCCATCTCCCTGGTTAGCCACTTGAAGGTTATGCCACTCCATGCATGTTTTGTGCAAGCTGTCACCTGATGGGGCTGAGGTTTTTTTTTTAGTGGTATTGTTATGTTTTTAGTATGTCAAAATATTTGCTATCTTATCAACTGTTATGAAAGCTTTGAAAGTCCTATTGTCTTTCTATTGCGTGTAGGTCTGATTTGTTTGATCTGAAATGTAGAGGCTACTCCAAAGGGCGTATTGAAGCATATGCATGTTGAAGGTTTGACCGTCTATCATGTGAAAAGCCACTTACAGGTACTTACATATATTTACTGAATTAAGTGTAAATTTTGCAATCAGCTACCATTCATATTAAGCCTGTGTTGTTGTATGTCTATGCAGAAATACTGATTTGCCAAGTATACGCCCGAGAGAAAAGAAGCTAAGGAACAAAAAAGTGGAAATAAAGTGATGCCTCTGTTCACCCTTATCATAATCATCATCTGTTAGAAATTATAGACCATATCAGTATAAACATCTCATTTATTCATTTTTAGCAGCTTATGTTGTCAATGAGCTATTGCTCAAATGACACCCCTTCCCCTATAAGAATAGAGAGAGGGTGATATTGAGGGTTCAAGACCCTATGGGGTGCATGTGTAACTTATACTTAAGGGAGAATAAAAGTTTCCGAAGCTTCCATCCTATTTCACCAGCAAAACTCTTTGGAGTGATACCTGCAATTATAGCAGTGTGATATTATTCATGTTTGGACTCTGGACCCACTTTTGCTCAACTTGTATTGCCTTTGTAAATTTCCTTCTTTCCCTTTACGCTTCTTCTACTTGTGACTCACTAGATATGTCCATGTGCTAGACAAATGCTCCTTTACCGTGTAACACACCTTTTATTTTTTATAGGTAAGAAAAAAATTATTGGAAAAAGTCTACTTCATGCAAAAATACACGAAGGGGTCAAAAATGATACAATGGAAATCAAAATAATTATGTACCTATAAACATTGGGAGGGATTTGCTTTACCATATAACACACCTGGTTTCTATTTTCCATAAGTAAAAAAAAAAACATAATACTTCAATAGCTTTAATTATTCTATTGTCAAGCATGGAGGCTAAAATTCAGAGGGAAGCCTTATTGCTTTTAATCTCATTTCCACCTTCATATGATACCTTGGTGTGGTAGAAGACTCACATGTGAAGGGGAGATTTGTTTAAATATTTACATGTGAGTGATTATTGGTTAAGTAGTCAAATCCCACATCAGATGGTAGTGAAAAAAATGAGTAGTTAATGTAACATTATTGGTCTTAAACCCATTGACTTAAACTTGCAAGTTAGGGTGGTATCCCAACATGTTGTGTCAAGTCCTCACATAGAGGTTTCCGGGTATTAATTTCCAACTCTCCAACTCTCACAGACCTGATATCTCAACATCAACAATAATAATAAACATAAACTAAGGTTTTAGGGTTTTATTTATTTATTTATTTTTTTTTAATTTTACTTTCCATGTTGAACTTCAGTTTTCTCCAAATCGTGGGAGTTCTCTTGCAAATGTAGTTACTTTTGAATTGATGGTTCTGCTGCTAGATTTCTAAGAAAGTGGTATATATGATATTCCTTATCCTTCATTATGACACTCATTCATATTTCTGCACCAGTGTCAATGACATATTTCTTGCGAACTTTTATTTCTTGGAGGAAACTTTATGTTCTTTGTCTAGGAACATAAACTTACATGCTGATGTCTGGAACATCTTTAAAATGATACCATGAACATCTTTGTACTACACGTTATTCTTTGTTTTGAGGACCTTCTAACTTTGTGGTTAAGGTCATTTGATGTATTATTCATTGAGATGGTTGCTTTAATTTTAACTTCTTATTGCTGCCTGCCCTGTTTGATCATGGTTTAGCATATTTGAGAACTGTTTCTATATCCTTCACAGAGAGGTCCAAAGGGCCCTTCAGCTGGCATAGAGGAAAATGCAAGGTACTTGCAGAAGATCTTGGCTGAACAATAGAAAGCTGGCATTGCCTTAATTGCTCCTCCAACCTTGTCATCGCTGACTAATCCATGCCAAGATTTTGAATTGCGGCCTTCTCCATCAGCTGGTGCATCACCTACACATCCAGCTGTATCTAAAATGGATTCATCTTCACCTCTGTAATCCAAGTATAAAGCTACTGATAGTAGTGATTCTAAGCAACAAGTATGCTCAAAAGGACCAACATATGGAAGAGAAACAAGAATCCCGTTCAGATAAAGGTAGTGGCTGAAAATGAAGTGTAATATTTGGACTACTTCAGTTATGCTGCTTGTTATCTCCAACATTTGCATCATCTCCACAATGACCCAACTATTGTAAATCCGTCAAACGCATGTAATGTTTTGGCTGAACTGAAACAAGAGATTCCAAATACCAATCATAAAGAAATTTGATTGGTGATAGTATCTCTTGATTCTCTTCATAAGTAACATTTTAGTTTTTTGAATAAAAGAGATTCAGAGGCCTTTCAGCTGAACTTTGGATTCTGTTGTGATTTTAGTCTAATGTTTTTTGCTTTTGTTTGGGTTACTGTTGGTAATTTTGGAGGATTTTTCACTAAGGGATATTTTTGTCATTTTAGTACTTTTGGTGATATTGTGATAATTTTAGAGCTTTAAGGGGTTTATTTTTGGATGTTATGGAGTTATGGTCACTTTGCTCACCACCAATACTCAGGAACCTGAAACTTGCCTTTCGATTACAAAGCCCTAATGCAATGAACAGTTTAAAGAGAAACTTTTCAAACTCTTTATATATCTTTTTATTGACTGTGAATTTTGACAAATTTACTATTACATTGCATTTTCTTATTATATAATTTATGTTTGCAAAATTTCAAGAAAATTGAATATAATAACTACGTCATCAATTAAATTTTTAAATTTTAGTTTTAAATTATGCATAAAAAATATGTTTATGGATCAAATAGTGAATAATATCTAATTTGAACGAAATTTGACATGTTTGTTAAGAACTTAAGAACATGTAATCTAAGTGTTAATTTTTTTTCAAAATATATAACTATGTTAATATTAGTTTAATGAAACTTTGTCCTAAGGCAAATCATTATGCTCTCTTTGACTAATGAGACTTTCTCTAATTAGTGTAAGTGTAACTCTTACCAATGATAATATATATAATTTCTTTGTGATTTATTATTTATTATGAATGTTTTGGCCATTTCTTTATGATTTATTATTTGTTATGAATGTTTTTGGCCATTGTATATAGTTAACTTTTTCTTAAAAATAAAATTTGAGATAAATGAATATGCTCATTTTAAGGGCTTGATTGGTAAGAGTATTTATATAAAGGTTTTTTTTTTTTTTTTTTTGCAATCTATAAAATGGTGGGTCCCACACTTGAATCTATTTTTTGGTTGATGTTCTCTAAATTCAGTTTTTAAAAAATTGTATCCTATTTTCCATATTCAAAATAGGATTTTGAAAATAGCTAAAAGAATGTTTTCAAGATACAGAAAATGTTTTTAATGGCATAATTGTACCTAAATTGAAGACAGTAGACCCAACGTATTTGTCCAAACTCTTCTATTTCTTAAATTAAGGAGTTTATCTTTATAATAAAAAGAATTCTCTCACTTCAAATTTGAAACTTATCATTATAAAAAAAAAAAATTAAAAAAAAGTAATCTACATATTTTACATGTTACTTTTTGTAATTTTTTTTTTAAATCTCAAAAATAGAAATGGTCTCCTAAACAATTTTTTTTTTTTTAATATTTTGAAAATTGTTCTTAAAAGTGAGAGCCAAACATGTATAATATAAATATTATTATCTAAAAACTAGCTTCAATTTCAACATTTTGAAAATTGTTTTTATACTGTTTTGAAAAAAAAAAAAAAAAAATCTTCTTACCAATCAGGCCCTGAGATTGTATTTGGATACTAGAATTTGGATTTTAAATAAATGAACTTAGAATTTATTGATTCCAAACATGGTTTTAAAAACTGGTACAGTCAAAGAACCGATTTGTGCCCCAGTTCTTGATTCAACTTAGCTTTATATCGATCTTGAGGGATTTTGCCAGACCAAATTGGTGCTTGGTTCCCGGTTGAACTGATCGGTCCAATCTTGATTTTAAAATAGTTTCCAAGTTAATAAATTTTAAAAATTTTCATTTGAACCTATTTTGTAGGAAGGAGGATTTGAACTTCTACAGTCCTAAAATTTATTATTTTGAAGCTTTAATAAGTTATAAATTTTGAATTTGAAATCCATTTCCTTCTAAAATAACCAAACAATTACCATTATTCATGACCTCTAAAATGATGCTTGAAATCTTTAAATGACCGTACAAAACTAACTTTAAAACATAAAAAATAAACTAAATAACCCTAAAATTTCCTAAATAATAATTTAACCAAAAAAAAAAAAACATTTATGAGCATTTTTAATAGATTAGCCAAACCCAAATTGGTTACATTATACATGTTGGTTTCTACATTTAAGAACAATTTTCAAAATACTGAAAACAAGATAATGATGTTTGGGAGACTTTTTTTTTTTTAGACTAAAGAAAAAAAATTGCAACAAGGTTCATGTAAAATATGTAGATTACTTTCTTTTTTTTCTTTTTCTTTTTTGGATAATGATAAGAGAATAGAGCTCATGTACTTTTGAAGTGTGAGAATTTTTTTTTTTTTTTTGGTAATAAAGATAAGCTCCTTAATTTAATTTAAGAGATAAAGAGTTTAGACAAATATGTGGAGTCCACTATTTTCAATTTATTTACAACTATGTCATTCAAAATATTTTATGTATCTTGAAAACATATTCTTAGCCGTTTTCAAAATCCTGTTCTAGATAAAGAAAATATGATACAATTTTCTAAAAATTATATTTAGAAAACATAAGTCAAACAATAGATTCAAGTATGGAACCCACCATTTTATTTTTATGGTTCACCAAAAAAAAAAAATAATAATATTCCCTCCGCCCCAGTTTGTTTGTCCTCTATTTCATTTTGGGATTTCCCAAAATATTGTCATGTTTCTAAAAATAAAATTAATTAATTTACTAATGTTCCTATTATACTCCTACTTTATTTTCAAAACTATTTGAAAAGAAAACTAACAAATATTTAAAAAAAATCTAATTGGGACACTTTTTTAGTTGTCTTATTAAGAATAACTCTTTAAAAAAAAAATGATAATCTTATTTAAGGATTGTTTTGTAAACTAATTCATTTTTATAAGGTAAACAATATAATCAATGATATTCCCTTAAAAAGTTTGACTTTTCAAACAGGACAAACAAATTATGACGAAGGGAGTAGTATTTAAATTCTCTTACCAAAGATGCCCATTGTCTCTCAACATAGGAGGGGTTTGGATACGCGTTGCGTTTGTGCCGTCTACGTTTCCTGCATTTTCACTTTCTTTTTTTTTCTCCTTCTACTGCAGCACTCATTTCAGGGGACAACGGTTACTGTTCATGCACTGTTCATAAACAGTAACCGCAACTTTTGACTATTTTAACCCACAAATCTCATTTTTAACCAACTTTTTTATTAAAAATAGGTCTCACGGTACTATTTACATATTTAAAAATTATTTTACTACAATATTTTTAATTTTAACAAAATAAGTTCTATTTAAACAGACCCTATAGAGAAACATTTTTGCTTATTTACAATGACTCTTCGAGCAAAGTCAATCACTGTAGATGAATAAAACAATTCTTGGTTAAAAAAAATTCCTAAAGCTGAAATATGGGAGATTGTTATCTTTCCTCTCAATTTCGTCCTCATGACCAAACGTTCTCTCTCTCTCTCTCTCTCTCTCTATGTTTGACTATTTCAGAGTATAAAGCTGTAGTAGGGTGGGGGACCAGGGGGTAGGGATACTGAATTGTTTTAATGAATAATAATGATCCTAAAAAATTAAAATTAGAAAGAGGTGGATTTTTTTTTCTAGATTAAAAAGAGAGAAATTAGAAAGGGATAAATTTAAGAGTGCAAAAGCCTATTTTCACACCCTCTAATCAAATATCGCCACATCGGATTTATGTAAATACAAGAATAGAGACTAAAACGCCAGATCACAAAATCCATATATCTTTCTCTCTCAGACTCATATTAGCCGTTTAAACCCAGATCAATCATTAGAGTCACCATCATCACCAAAGATTGAAAAACGGATTGTATTAATAGAGAAACAAATTGAGGACCAAAAATAGTATAACCCCAAAAGGTCACCCAATAACCCAGATGCTTTGTGAATGGAAGCACCTCTTCGTGTCAATCCCAGATGCTTTTCCTTTACATCCACTTCCAAATCATCATTAAAGACTCAACAATTGAACCGTAAGGCAGTGAAAGCTCCACACATGACACAACGCTTGGGACTAACGATGCATTGATTTGGTCCATTCTCTGCTTTGGCCAGACAATGTTTTATTTTTGTTTTTCTTTCTTTGACGTTAATGGGACGTTGACAGTGATTGGTGTTTTGCATTCTATTCTTGCATTTATACAAATCTAACGCGGCATCTTTTGATTAAAGAGTGTAGAAGCCTACTTTTATACCACATTCTTATTGAATTTAATGGTTCCAAAAAACACTCTTGCAAAAAATAAAAAAAATTAATGAGTTTTGCATTAGTTTTGATAAATTCATTCCAAATTAGATAAGATTTGATAAACTTCCAGATTTGAACATATATTATGTATATGTATGTACGTATATAAAATGATGAGGATAAAAGGAGAGCTTAAACCACACGGACATAAAGCCGACGGTTTGATAATTTTTCTTTTGGGCGTAGCAGACGGTGCTTATGCTAACGGTCATAGGATCAGCTGACTCCGTGGTTGACGGCTCAAATGCTGACGGTATAATAAAGGTGACGGAGGTAAATTGAGGCTGACGGACCGGGCACAAGTTTACTTGCTTCCCACGCTAGATAATATTTAAAGAATCCCCATAAGGAAAAGATCCCGTAAAATACGCTCAAAAGGACTCCTATAAGGAAAGGACTTCTACTCCAAGGTAAAGAGGTCAACCTCCTACTAGTATAAAAGCCCAAGCATCCTCACAAACTGAGGTACGCATAATTTACCCTCTCTAGCACTCTAGAGCAGTGAGAATAGTTCTAACTTAACCTTCGGAGGGTGTTTGGCCGGTACCACACCGGTACTCTCTGCTAGGTTCTTCCTTTTCGTTGTGCAGGTGCCGTTTGATCGTACGAGGAACGTGTGACTCACTGGTGATACTATTTTCGGCTTCATCAGTTGGCGCCGTCTGTGGGAAACGTAGCACGTTCTCGCTTCCTAGACAAAAGAGTTACATGGTACTCACTCGCTCAATGGCGACAACCAACGACGCTCAAGAAGAAGAAGCCCCTACGACTGCTCTTGAAAGACAGGTGAGGACACTCGCCGCTGCCGTAGAGCGCCTCACCAAACAAAATCACGACCTAGAAGAGCAACTGAGACAGAAGAATGCAGCCCCCAACAACCAAGGAGCAGAGCAAGAGGGAACTAGCGCCGACAGGAGAAATCAGGAAGGCCCCCAGGCCAGCAACGCCCCGAGCAAACCAGAACGGCAGAACACGAGCATCCCCTCCCTCGCAGAGATTGCTCCGCCACTTGTTATCGCGGAGATGCAGGCCATGAAGGAACAAATGGAGGTTATGATGAATGCTCTCAAGGGACGAGTATCAAGCGACCTGGACGACCTTGTCAACCGAACTGACTCGCCGTTCACCGCCACCGTCAACTCCTACCCTTTACCAAGCAAATTCCGCATGCCACAAATAGACAGTTATGACGGGGTCAAGGACCCGCTGGACCACCTGGAGACCTTCAAGACCCTAATGCACCTTCAAGGAGTAGCGGACGCCATCATGTGTAGGGCCTTCCCTACAACACTGAAGGGCGCAGCGAGAATTTGGTTCAGCCGACTGGCACCAAACTCCATCGGCACCTTCAAAGAGCTCAGCGCTCAGTTTACCACACACTTCATTGGAGGCCATCGATACAAGAAGTCTACAGCGTGCTTGATGAGCATGAAACAGCGAGAAGATGAAACTCTAAGGGCTTACATCTCCCGCTTCAACAAAGAGGCACTCTCAGTCGACGAAGCCGACGATAAGATCCTTGTTGCGGCATTCACGAATGGCTTGAAGAAGGGAAAGTTTTTGTTTTCCCTATACAAAAACGACCCTAAGACCATGTCGGAAGTTCTTTACCGCGCCACGAAGTATATGAACGCTGAAGATGCCCTATTAGCTCGGGAAGAGAAGCCCAGGAAAAGAGAACGACAGGAAGACAATCGGCAGGACCAAGGCCGCAAGAAGACAAGAACAGGAGACCGGAGGGAAGAAAGACGCCCTAGACCAATGGGGGGAAGATTCACGAGCTTCACTCCGCTAACAGCCCCGGTGGATCAAGTCCTTATGCAAATCAAGGACGAAGAGGCTCTGACGTTCCCAGGAAAACTGAAGAGCGACCCCAACAAACGTTCCAGGGATAAGTATTGCCGTTTCCACCGCGACCACGGCCACGACACGGCTGATTGCTATGACCTCAAGCAGCAGATTGAGGCCCTTATCAGACAAGGAAAGCTGCAGAGATTCGTTAGCAAGGAGAGAGCGGATCCCCCCGCACAAGACCAGCACCCCCGACGGGACAATGAGCGACCGAGGCCTCCGATCGGGGATATCAGGATGATCGTAGGAGGAACGGCTGCCGCCGGGTCATCCAAGAAAGCCCGCAAGACCTATCTTCGGATGGTACAAAATGTTCAGCTGACGGGAGTCGTGCCGAAGATAGCACGGAGAGAAGGTCCCATAATCGGATTCTCAGAGGAAGACGCGCGACGCCTTCATCATCCACATGACGATGCGCTCGTCGTCAGCCTGCGTGTGGGGGACTACAACATGCACCGGGTGCTGGTCGACAATGGCAGCTCAGCGGATATTCTATACTATACAGCGTTCCAGCAGATGAGGATCGACAGAGAGCGGTTGATCCCAACCAACGCCCCGCTTGTTGGCTTCGGCGGGAGCCGGGTATTCCCATTAGGCGCAGTCACATTATCCGTCACTGTAGGCGATTACCCTCAGCAAATAGCCAGGGACGTGACATTCTTGGTGGTCGATTGCTCATCAGCCTACAACGCTATCCTCGGGCGACCTACGCTCAACTCATGGAAGGCAGTAACTTCCACCTATCACCTAATGATCAAGTTCCCGACTGATTACGGAGTAGGCGAGCTGCGCGGGAGTCAAATGGCCGCACGCGAATGCTACATAGCCATGATGGAAATGGAGGATCAGGTTCAGGCTTTAAGCATAGAAGAGCGCCGGACGGTAACAGAGCCGGTCGAGAAGTTGGAAGAGATATCCCTTGACAATTCCGATCCTAGTCGAACGACCAAAATTGGGACGCTCGCTGACACCACGATCCGTCAGGAGCTCATAACCTTCCTCAGACGCAATCAGGACGTATTCGCGTGGGATCATGAAGATATGCCGGGAATAGATCCTTCAGTCATGGTGCATAGGTTGAACGTATCGCCCGCCTTTCCACCTATCAGACAGAAGAAGAGAGTGTTTGCCCCCGAGCGAGACCGAGCCATAGCAGAAGAAGTCAGAAAGCTACGGGAAGCAAGTTTTATTAGAGAAGTATACTATCCCGACTGGTTAGCAAATGTGGTGATGGTCAAGAAGGCAAGCGGGAAATGGCGGATGTGCGTGGACTTCACCGATCTCAATAAGGCCTGCTCCAAGGATAGCTACCCCCTCCCGAGGGTCGATATCCTAGTAGACTCCACGGCTCAACACCAGCTGCTGAGCTTTATGGACGCCTTCTCGGGGTACAACCAAATCCGAATGCATGAAGCCGACCAAGAGAAAACGTCGTTCGTAACCAGCCAAGGCCTCTTCTGTTACAAGGTGATGCCCTTCGGCCTAAAAAACGCAGGCGCAACGTACCAGAGACTCATGAACAAAATGTTCGCGCAGCAGATTGGGAGGAATGTCCAAGTCGATGTGGACGACATGTTGGTGAAAAGCTGAAGGGAGGAAGATCATCTAGGAGATCTCAAAGAAACGTTCGACACACTTCGCTCCTACAATATGAAGCTTAATCCAGGAAAGTGTGCCTTTGGAGTAACGGCAGGAAAATTCTTAGGATTCATGGTGTCTCAGAGGGGCATTGAAGCAAATCCGGACAAGATCCAGGCCATCCTGGATATGGCACCACCAAGAAACGTGAAGGAGGTACAAAACCTCAACGGAAAGATAGCGGCACTAAACAAGTTCGTGTCAAGGGCTACGGACAAGTGTTTACCCTTCTTCCGAACATTGAAGAAATCCTTCGAGTGGACTGACGAATGCCAGCAAGCGTTTGAAGAACTGAAGGCTTACCTTTCCTCCCCACCATTACTAAGCCCGTCGCAGCCAGGAGAGGAGCTTTTTCTCTATCTAGCCGTCTCCCCCGCGGCGGTTAGCGCAGCCTTGATCAGAGAAGAAGAGAAAGTGCAAAAGCCCGTGTACTACGCAAGCCGAGCGCTTCATGGGGCCGAAGAAAGATACCCGCCCATGGAAAAACTTGCCTTTGCATTGGTTACGGCAGCCCGCAAACTCAAGCCGTACTTCCAGGCCCATACGGTGAACGTCCTGACTGACAAGCCTTTAAGGAGAGCAATGAGCAGTCCCGAGGCCGCGGGACGATTGGCATTATGGGCCATAGAACTGAGCGAATTTGATATTCAATACCGCCCACGGACTGCCATCAAAGGACAGGTCGTCGCCGACTTTATAGCTGAGTTCACTCATGATGAAGACAAGGGGGCAGCAGAATCCCCTCAATGGAGCATATATACGGACGGGTCATCTAACAGACAAGCCGCAGGGGCCGGCATTGTGCTATTATCGCCCGAAGGAGACACCATTGAATGTATGGTCCGTCTTGATTTCCCTGCCACTAACAATGAAACAGAGTATGAGGCTCTGATAGCAGGGCTCGACCTTGCTAAAGCGGCAGGAGCCACGAGGGTAGTCATCTATTGCGATTCACAGGTCATCACTAACCAAATAAATGGAGACTATGAGTGCAAGGGCGAAAAGATGAAGAAGTACCTTGGTGAAGTAAAGGCGAGAGTGGATGACCTAGAAGCTAAAGTTGTCCAAATTCCTAGAGAAGAAAACGAGCGAGCCGACCGCCTCGCGAAAGCCGCCTCAGCAGAACAAATGGTCATCCCTGGTAATGTACTCTCCTTCATACAGCTTTCTCCGCTAATAAACCTCAGCAACATGCAGGAAATATGCCCCGACAGAAGCTGGGCGACGCCGTTAATTTCATACTTGAAAAACGGGGTCTTACCAGACGGGAAAGAAGCCGCAAGGAGACTCAAGGTCCAGGCAGCAAGGTTCGTCCTGATAAAAGACGTCCTTTACAAAAGAGGTTTCTCCCGACCATATTTAAGATGCTTGGATATGGAAGAAGCTGACTACGTCATGAAAGAGGTACATGAAGGAATCTGCGGAAATCACTCAGGGTCCAGATCGTTGATACACAAGCTTGTGCGGGCAGGGTACTATTGGCCCACCATGCAGAAGGACGCCGAAGCCTACGTCAGGGCCTGCGACAAGTGCCAAAGGTTCAGCAACATTATTAGGCAACCAACCGAAGAGCTGACCCCAATGACGGCCCCATGGCCGTTCGCACAATGGGGCTTAGATATCATGGGACCCTTCCCTACAGCAGCACGACAGCTAAAGTTCCTGGTGGTGGGGATCGACTATTTCACAAAATGGGTGGAAGCTGAAGCATTGGCCACAATCACGGAGAAAAACGTACGAAGCTTTGTTTGGAGATGTATCATATGCAGGTTTGGAATCCCTAGAGTCTTCGTCTCGGACAACGGACGGCAATTCGACAACGACCCCTTTCGAGATTTCTGCTCACAACTAGGAATAAAGAACCACTATTCCTCCCCCGCCCACCCTCAGGCTAATGGCCAAGTCGAAGTAACGAACCGATCCTTGCTCAAAATTATCAAGACTCGGCTCGAGGGGGCAAAGGGTATATGGCCCGATGAATTGCCAAGCATATTATGGGCTTACAGGACGACAGCAAGGACACCCACAGGAGAAACACCATTCCGACTGACGTATGGAGGAGAAGCGGTCATTCCAGCAGAAGTTGGGCTCACAAGCTACAGGGTGCACAACCACGACGAAAACAAAAATGATGAGGCTATGCGACTACAGCTGGACCTAATAGACGAAATCAGGGCAATAGCAGAACAAAGGCTCGCTCGGTACCAGGACCGTATGGCTAAACATTACAACTCCCGGGTTCGACACAGGGACTTCCAGGTTGGAGACCTTGTTCTTAGAAAGGTCATGGGCGCCGCTAGAGACCCTACCCAAGGGAAACTCGGCCCCAATTGGGAAGGACCCTACAGAGTCACGTCGTGGCAAAGGAAAGGCACATACCATCTTGAGACATTGGAAGGAAAGAAACTGCCGCACCCGTGGAACACCGAGCACCTACGAAAATACTACCAGTAGGAGCGGCAGCACGAAGTTCAATTTTTCTTATTTTACAAAACTTTAGTCTCACTCCTCAAAACTATCATTTACTTTAATCTTTTGCAACAATTCTTCTTTTTAGCCCAAGGGGCAGGATTTGGTTTTAATTACTTTCATTTGAATGCATGACAATAAGAGGAGTTTTTCAGAAATTACTGAAGTGTATTTCTTCTACGGTCTACTAGGTTCGCGGCCAAAACCGCTAAGTCCATAACATACGGACCAAAAAGATGTCAAAGACATCAAAGCTAAGACCGACGGTCCAAAAGATGAAACAATCATCGTATGGACGAAGTCCTAAAAACTAAGGACTAATGAAGGTGTTAAATACACCAAAGCTAAAAAAGCTGACGGGCCAAAAAAGATGTCAGAGACGTCAAGGCTAAGGCCGACGGTCCGGGAAATCTAAAAAGCCGACGGTCCAAAAGATGAAACAATCATCAAATGGACGAGGTCCTAAAAACTAAGGATTAATGAAAGTGTTAAATACACCAAGGCTAAAAAGCTGACGGTCAAAAACGTCAAGGCTGAGGCCAAGAAAACGACGGTCCAAAAAAGTCAACGATCCAATAGATGAAAATATCATTATATGGACCAGGTCCTAGAACTAACGGACCTATAAGGCAGACGGTCCAATAGATGACGGTCTAACAAAAAAGTAAGACCCTACTTACAAACATGGTTCTAAAAAACCCATAGAAATGACAAAAAAGGGGGGCTAAAAAATCAAAAAGTAACAATCTCATCAAATAAATAGGACCATAAGAAATTAGAATCAGTATACATGTTCAAAAGCAACGGATACAAGTGCCATGAAAAGGGGCAGATAGAGTTACAAGTAAAAGAGCCCAATAAACAAAAGGGCATTTAAAAACATTGTTCAAAAATTACAATAGAAAGGCTAGGGTTAAGTGGCAGGAGCATCCTTGGAGACCCCGTCAGCTCTATCCTTGGCAATTTGTGCCGCATCTGAAGACTCGGCAGGGATAGTGACGGCTGGCTGGGCCAAAATAACTCCGACGTCATTAAGCAAAGAGTCCAAATTAAGGGGTCCGTCACCTTTGTCAGCAACAGTTTCACGAGCAGGAGTCATCGGCACGGAAGCATCCATGGTAATTCCGGATAGATCCAACTCTGGATAGGCTGACGCCACCTGTTTCAGACAATCGTCGAAACCAGTGCCATAATAATCAGCGCAGGAATCAATAAAAGACTGGGTTGTCTTGAATTTTTCGACCGCGTCAGCCCCAGCCGTCTCTACTTGTGCACGTAAGGATGGAATCTCCTCCTCAAGCTTCTTTTGCTGACCCTCAGCCTCTCCCAACTTCTCCTTTACATCCTTCAGCTCTGTGTTTAAGAGACGGACGGCCTCCTTATATTGCGCTTGCTGATCCATCAGATTGGCGTTAAGCCTCCTAACCCGAGAAACGACGCCTTCTTTGGCCATGCACCGATCTTGAAGTGCCTTTACACGAACCAAGGCCTGAATGAAGAACAACCGTCAGCCATAAAGCAAGGTAAACATTAAATTAATCGAAGTAAAAAGCATACCCGTGCTATGTCAAAGAAAGCTGACGCGCCCAAATCTTCCGTCCCTAGCTGAGCACAAGGGTCCAGATCCGTCTGTTTTATGAGGGATTCTACCCCCTCAACAGCATAATCCTTGTGGGTCAGCAAGCAACGGGGTCCCTCAGTGACGGGACCGGAAGAGGTCATCACTCCTTTCCCAGCACCGTGACCGGACTTGGGAGGCGACTTCATGGTAGGCCCATCCCCTGCACTGACGGCTACCTTCTTAGAAGGAGGATCGTCCTTTCCGTCAGCCTTCCTCTTAACTGAACTCTTCAAAGAGGAATGAGGGGTTGACGCTCCTTCTTTTCCCTTAGCTTTCTCCTCCTCCTTCTTACGGGCTGCAGCGGCCCTCACCCTTTGCCTCGCAGCTTCCATCTCTACACAAAATAAATTGACGGATCAGTAATAGCCGACGAAAGAAATAAACCGACGGGTCATGTAAGGCTTCGACTTACGTTTACGAGAAAATTCTTCCAACTTCCGAGCTTCAACCGTCGGCTCTGGACCCCCACAATACAAATGGAGAGTGTCTAGGGTGATCAAGTCCCTACACTTCCGTTGCTCAAGCGGTATGCCAAGTATCCGACGGATAAATTCCCTTTGTTCGTCAGATATCTCCGGACGAGCGCTAGCTGGAATAAAAGGGAGCAAAGGGTGTTAAAGGAGACGGTCTTAAGAAAACTCCCTGATAAATGAAAAAAGACGGTAAGAAGAAAGACAAGGGGGCAACCTGACTCCCTAATATAGGCCCAAGTGTTGTCAAAATAACCGCCGGGCAGTGTATCCCACTCACCTGGACGGCACACCCAGTCCGTCCCTTTAACGAAGAAAAATCTATTTTTCCAATTTCTATTGGAGTCTGGCATATCAAACACTAATCTTAAGCTCTTCTCACGTGGAGCAAAATGGTAGGTCCCCTTGGCAGATACTTTATGCTGGGGTCTGTAGCAATAAAAGAACTCGTCCAGCGAAAGCTGACGGTTCCCCCCACTCAAGCGACCCCAAAGGATCTCAGAACCAATAAAAATCCTCCAGGCATTCGGAGCAATTTGGCTGACGGACAATCCCAAGAAATCCGCTAGCTGACGGTGTAAAGCCGTCAGTGGTAATCTAAGGCCAGCAGCAAACATGGCATCGTACATCCCCACATCAGCAGTCCTCCCTGTATAACACTTCTCATTTTTTCTAGGGAGACGGATAGGAATGTGGTCTGGGATTTGGAAACGGGTACGCAACTCGTTAAAAACTCTGTTGCTCATCTTTGGAAGGAATTTATTGACGGCCCACTCCTCCGGGAGGATGAAGGGACGGTTACCTCCAGAACTCCCTGAAGTTCCATCACAGGACTCGTCGTCACCTTCATCCTCATTTCCGTCACTACTAACCTCGTTACCCTCGTCCCTACTCCCGTCACTATCCGACTCCTCGTCGCCTTCATCCCCGTTCCCGTCAACACAAATTTCCTCGTCTCTCCTCTCGACCTCAACCTCACTTAACATTTTATCCCTCACTTCCTCAACTTGGCCTTCTACATCAATACTAAGGGACTGGGCTGACGTTTCCTTTCCTGACGATTCAGAAAAGCCGTCGGACTCTTGACCTGAGCCAAAGAATTCGTCGTAGCCCGCTCCATCGCGGACTGACGACTGGTCACTCGACGCGTCACTCGACATCTGACTACCTACAAGTGACGGATATGCTCTAAGTTCCTAGACTGACTTTGTTTTTTCAGGCAAAAATAAAAAGGAAAAAAAAAAAAAGCGAAGAAAAGGAAAGAGGAACTTACAGGTGAAGCAGATCTTGAACGGATGGAACGACCTTGAAAGTGACGGTGTTGATAGCAGCTGACGGATCAAATTGAAAGTAAGGGTGACGGATTCTCTCTTGAAAAACCAGCGAGGTTGAAATGATGAAATGAGTCAAGGGGGGTGGTATTTATACAAGAGGAAAAACGCACGGAAGGCGAGGCGACGCCCGCGCCCAGAAACGAGGCCAACGACTGAATGCCACGTGACCTTGCATTTAATAGCTCGAAGATCGAGGAGTCGTTCATATTTGATTTTTCTCTAATCATTTTCTAACTCCACATATTGACGGTCTTACTCGTCGAACATGTAGAGTAGGGGGCAACTGATGAGGATAAAAGGAGAGCTTAAACCACACGGACATAAAGCCGACGGTTTGATAATTTTTCTTTTGGGCGTAGCAGACGGTGCTTATGCTAACGGTCATAGGATCAGCTGACTCCGTGGTTGACGGCTCAAATGCTGACGGTATAATAAAGGTGACGGAGGTAAATTGAGGCTGACGGACCGGGCACAAGTTTACTTGCTTCCCACGCTAGATAATATTTAAAGAATCCCCATAAGGAAAAGATCCCGTAAAATACGCTCAAAAGGACTCCTATAAGGAAAGGACTTCTACTCCAAGGTAAAGAGGTCAACCTCCTACTAGTATAAAAGCCCAAGCATCCTCACAAACTGAGGTACGCATAATTTACCCTCTCTAGCACTCTAGAGCAGTGAGAATAGTTCTAACTTAACCTTCGGAGGGTGTTTGGCCGGTACCACACCGGTACTCTCTGCTAGGTTCTTCCTTTTCGTTGTGCAGGTGCCGTTTGATCGTACGAGGAACGTGTGACTCACTGGTGATACTATTTTCGGCTTCATCATAAAAGATTATAACATAGATTGGATAAATTTCAAATTGCTTGAAATTTTTAAATAACTTGTATAAGACTAACATAAATTTGAATTAATAATAATGAGTAATGACTAACATTAGAAGAAAAAAAAATGTGTATCCATAAAAAAATTTTGAGTGTTTGGAAATTTGACTGCTTTCAAATAATTAAAATTTTTCAAATTGTAATAAATTTTTTCAAAAAAGGGTTATTGTTACAAAAAATATAATTGTGGAAAAATTTGACGATCGTAAATTTCAAATTTGAAAACCGTAAGTGTTGGCAAAATTTGAAAAACATAGGCTTGGGAAAGAGTAAAAGGTAGAATAAAGAAAGATTATTATTATTATTATTTTTTATAAATGAGATAGAAAAAGAACAAAAAAATATCGGTTGAAAAGTATATTTAAAAGCTAGATAGATAAAATGAAAAAGTATGGGTCTATTTGGTAACAGAGTTTAAACCATAGTTTATTAGTTTTTGGTGTTTAAGTGATGCAAGCTGTGAAAAAAAAAAAAAAAAAAAAAAAAAAAAACCCACATGTTAATAACAGTGTTCAACAAGAAGTGTTTGAGTCAAAATTCTTAATTTAGAATATTTAAACACACACTTGCACCAAACACTCATGTTTTTTGTTTTGAAAAAATGTTATAGAAATATAGTACTAAACATATTTTTTTGCACTAGAAGTCTTGAAAATATATATTTTTATTATATTTTTTAGTTCCCAATTTTCACATCATTTTGAAAACCATTGCCTAAACACGAGTACCAAACAACCCTAATATTTTCTCTCCAATTTTAGTTAACAAAAAAAAACTTTTCTATAGCAGATAATCTAAAATATTATTTATTTATTTATTTATTTTTGAGTAGAGTACACTCTAAAATAAGAACTTCAAAATACCCTCAAAATCTCCATAATAATTGAAATAACCTAAACTTATCAAAATAAACAAAATACCCTTAAATTTTTTTAAAAAAAAATGATAAATTTTTTCTTATACAAAATCTCCAATATTGCCCTAAAACCACTAAATTAAAAAAAAAAAAAAAAATCCCAATATTATTATATTACCCTAAAACTCTCTCTCTCTCATTAAAAGAATTTGATGTTAAATTGTTGCGAAGATATTACATGTCTCTCTCTCTCTCTCTATACATATTTTCCCCACCTGAATCGATAGTAATAATAAAGTAATAATATTATTTATTTATTTATGGGAAGTATTTCCTTCCTGATAGTAATAAAGTAATAACTTTATTTATTTATTAATGTTGCCTTTCCTTGGTTGGTTCTCATTTTCAGCAAAAGCAAGTCAAGCACCGAAGAGTCGTCTCTGAGCTTTGACAAAATGGCCTTCCTTCTTTGACCCGAACTTGATGATGAAGAAGATGAACCCAACCCAACCTCTCTACTAGTCTCTCCTCCTGTACTCTCTTGCAAAGTCTTCAAAAAGCTTTCTCAGTTCACACTCTGCTTACAATATAGTTGGATTTCACATCACAACTATGATTCTCTCTCTTTTTACCTTCATCAATTTACACCCTCTCTAATACCTGCGTTTGAATATTCAAACCATATCCATCCCATCCTTTCAAACCAAAGATTGCCATGTTTCAAAAACCCTTTTCTGGGTTTCCTTCATTTTTCCGGGTAAGCCTTGTTAAACCTCAATCTCAGCTTGCTTTTATATTCTCTCGCAAATTTACTTCTATTTTTAGCGCTTTTTTTTTGTTTTTTTTTTGTTTTTTTTTGTTGTTTAGTGAATATATATTGACTTCTTTTGATCGGTAAACGAGTCAACTCAAACTGGGTAGCTCAAAGTTTTATGCTTTCTTACTATAATTGCTGCACAGTCTGAGTTTCGATTTTCAGGTTTTATTGTGTTATCATTTTTCTCTGCTGGGTATGCTTTAATATATGTGGAAAGCTGAACTGGGTTTTTTTTTTTTTTTTTTTTGGGTCTTGAATTCTGTTTCAGGTGATATTGCTATGAAGGCTTTGGTTGTTTTTGGATTCAGTATTTTGAGCACTCTGATGTGCATTAGATAGTAATCTCCAAGTGGTTTTTTTTTTTAATCCGTAGCTCGTTTTTGTTGGCTCTTGATGAAAATGGTTTTGAATGGCCGGACTCTTACTGTTCTTGTAGTTGTTTCTCTCTGGTTGTTGCTTAGCTGTGGTTTGAGCTACGGTGTCCAAAGTGATATAGATTGCTTGAAAGGTATTAAGAATGAACTTGAAGATCCTTATGGTTATTTGAACACTTCGTGGAATTTTAACAACAATACTGAAGGCTTCATCTGTAAATTTACCGGGATCGAGTGTTGGCACCCTGATGAGAACAAGGTTTTAAATATCCGGCTTTCAGATATGGGACTCAAGGGCCAATTTCCTGGTGCCATTAAGAACTGCACAAGCTTAACAGGCTTGGATCTTTCCAGCAACAAACTTTTTGGAATTATTCCGAAAAATATCTCCCACATAATTGGATTTGTGACATCTCTTGATCTCTCATCTAACAATTTCTCAGGGGAAATCCCAGGGGACCTGTCCAACTGTACTTATTTGAACATTCTGAAACTCGACCATAACAGGTTTACAGGTCAGATTCCTGCAGAATTGAGTCTGCTTGCTCGGCTTAAACAATTTAGTGTGGCAAATAATCTTTTGACAGGACCAGTCCCCTACTTTGGTCTTCAAAATTCTTCAATTACAGCAGATAATTTTGCCAATAATCCTGGACTATGTGGGACTCCTTTGGATCCTTGCCCATCAGCTTCAAAGAAGTCTCACACTACAGTTATTGCCGCAGCAGCCGTAGGTGGGGTGACAGTTGCAGCCATAGGCGTGGGTATTGGTATGTTCTTCTTTCTGCGTAGAGTGTCTGTGAAGAAGAAGGAAGAGGACCCTGAAGGAAACAAATGGGCAAAGAGTTTAAAGGGAGTTAAAGGCATCAAGGCAAGCGAATTTAATGCACCTCTTTTAGTACATACTTTATAGTGAAAAATGTGGTTAATTGGTTATTCATTTTCTATTTGGTTTTTGCTTTTGGTAAACTCACACACGTGCACATATTTTTTGTTGAGTTCTTATTACTCTTTCAAAATGTATTATATTTGAGATGAAGCTATTTTACTTCAGGTATCAATGTTTGAAAAGTCAGTGTCGAAGATGAAATTCAATGATCTCATGAAGGCTACTAACAGCTTTTGCAAAGACAATATCATCGGGACAGGACGAACAGGAACTGTGTACAAAGGAGTCCTTGATGATGGCACTTCACTTATGGTTAAGAGGTTACAGGAATCTCAACACTCTGAGAAGGAATTTCTGTCTGAAATGGCTACTTTGGGGAGTGTGAAACACCGTAACTTGGTTCCCCTTCTAGGTTTTTGCCTAGCTAAGAAGGAGAGGCTTTTGGTTTACAGGTACATGCCAAATGGTACCCTTCATGATCAGCTACATCCTGTGGATGATGGTGGCAAGGTTACAGAGTGGCCTTTGAGGCTAAAGATTGGGATAGGGGCAGCTAGGGGATTAGCATGGCTCCATCATAATTGCAATCCTCGTATTATCCACCGAAACATAAGCTCCAAATGCATCTTACTGGATGCAGATTTTGAGCCCAAAATATCTGATTTTGGCCTTGCTAGGCTCATGAATCCAATTGATACACATTTGAGTACTTTTGTGAATGGAGAGTTTGGGGATTTGGGTTATGTTGCTCCGGAGTATGCACGAACTCTGGTGGCCACTCCAAAGGGTGACATTTACAGCTTTGGAACTGTGCTTCTTGAGTTGGTGACTGGTGAGAGACCTACACATATCGCTAAAGCTCCTGAAGACTTTAAAGGAAATTTGGTAGAATGGATTACACAGCTGTCGAGCAACTCTCAGCTTCAGGATGCCATTGATAAATCCTTGGTTGGGAAAGGTGTCGATGGTGAGCTTTTCCAGTTTCTTAAAGTTGCATGTAATTGTGTAGCACCAAATCCTAAGGAGAGGCCTACTATGTTTGAAGTGTACCAGCTTCTAAGAGCTATTGGGGAGCGATACAATTTCACAATTGACGATGATATGCTGATGCCTTCCAACAGTGGTGAAGCTGATTGCTTAGAGGAACTTATTGTTGCTCGTGACGTAAAGGAGAATAATTGAAAAGGTATGGAAGAGGTATATGGATGAATGTCATAATCCTTATGTAATTAACTCTATGTGGTGTTTAAAAATGAAAAATAGTGTCACGTATAATTATAATGTATTAATCACTGGTTTTGACTTATATGTATTCAGAAAATACTGTAATGCCTTCATCTCATCATTTTCGAATAGGTATTTTAGGTCAACCGCTGATGGTAGTCTTGCATCCTATATATTTTGTTAAATAGAACAATTTCAATATATTGGTTCTGTCATATTTAGGTAATTTACAAGTTATCATTAGGGATAATATGAAGTGGACATACTCTTAATGACCTGTGGGTTTTCTTGGAATTTTTGCCTACTTGCTTCATCATTGTATATGATAGCAGTTATTGGCTTTGTGTGTATGGTTTGTTGGTTGGTTAATATTTGTGATTGATGATTTCCCTTCGAAATTATTGTATATCTGATACAAATAAAGAGATATATTTGCATATAGCTTTGTTAGGCCTGTGTGTATGAATGTGTGTGTGTATATATTATGTATGTATGTATGCATGTATGCACGTATGTATGTAGTGTGTATGTATAGGCATGTAAATGATTTTGATAAGTTAATAACCTACCAAGGGGCAAAGGCCCTTGGTTCTATACAAAGGACACAATATGGATAGGTATATGTATGGATATGGACTTTTTCCTAATATTTTATTTTTTTCCCCCCAAAGTCATTCCCATGGAGGCCAATGAGCTATTGCTCAACTGGCACTGCCATCTCCCATATTATTTGGATGGAAGGTGAGGTCATGGGGTTTCGTTCCATGGGGTGCATGTGTAACTTACCAAAAAGAAGAATTTCTTAACTTAGATTACCGAAGTTGTCTGAGGTTTTTTGGAATGGTGATGCAGGACAAAACCAAAATGGATGTAACATCAAAATTGAAGAACCAAAAAAATAAAATGATAACTAGGAATGATCTCTTAGGCTTGCTTGGAGTCCAAACCAAGGAATAGAGAACAAACCTAGAAGTCAGCGCCTATGGTTAGCTAGGTCAGACTATTGGAAATTTTCCAACTAGAATTTGATTCATCATAAACTAGTTTCCATGGGAGTGCAATAGCATGCTTATTTAGACTACTAAAACTGAGCCTTATCTAACTGATTTAGGAAAACCTTGATTCTTAAGGACTTGGGTAATCCTAGTTATTGAATTACAAAATACCCTTTACTCTAGGATATTAAATACAAATGCAAATACAAGTAACCAAATGAACTATTAAGATCTAAAATAAAATCCAATTGACCTTATAAATACAATTGAGTTCCAAAATTAAATAAAACTAAATTAAAATAAAACCTCTTCCTGCATCAAATAGTTAGTGGTATTTGCAACCTAGCATGTTCAATTAAATAATGTTAAGCATCTACAATTGTGCTGTAGCAAGTGTATACAGTTCTGTTATTTCTTTCATCCAAGATAAGACAATAAGATTTTTTTTTTTTTTTTTTAAGATTTATTATTTCGCAACTGTGGCATGATACATTTCATATTTCAGAATTTTTATGAAAAGTAGTAGGCAACTCTACTACATAGAAGATTTTGGAATAAATTATGCAAATAAAATTTAGGTCAAATGGCATCTGTGACCCCACTAAGAATGGGTCAAGGGTGTGGACAAGTAAAACTTACCAACCCACTTCCCTCTATTGTAAAATGAAACCCGGGGGGGGGGGGGGGGGGGGGGGGGAAGCTAATGTATGCAGGAAAAAATACACACACACTAATGTGTGCAGTAATGATAAATATGTTATAGTAGCACTTCATCATATCATTACTTTAAAGGAATATACGTTGTACATTACTAAATTTCCGCTCTCAAAAATGGCTACCATAGATGGACCTAATGTTGTAACTCTCTTTCTCTCTCTTCAAGATCTTCTGTTTGTATATTTTCTATGTACTAGGGTTGCACCTTTTTTCTCTTTTTCAGTAAATCCTAAACCATAAATGTTCTTGCAATTCCCCTAACAGTTTGCCCATCAACTTGCAAGTGTGAATTCCCAGAGTTGTTTTTGAACAGCCAAGAACTTGTCAAAATTCCAGTACAGTGAAACAAGGCTATTAGTGTCTTAAATTTTGTCTGTAATATATATACATAATTTCATGAACACGTAAGTATTTTTTTCATATTAGTTTTCTAATTCTAGTTTTTCCTCCTTGATACAAGATAGTGAAGTAAAAGAGGTTTTGGCTGCTATATCAAATACACACTGAATAATAATAGAAGATCTGCATAAAATTTCAGTTGCATAGGATGGATGTAAACTCTCTTATTTTCATGTACAACACTCTTTCTAGCATTTAAAAAAAATCAACAATGGTAGGAATCAACAACATAGCCTTAGTCCCAAAACTTTGGGGTATGCTATGGATCCTCAAGAGATAAATCAAGATCGGTCACATGTATTCTTTGTCATTTTATCGTACTCAAAATATTGTACTTGCTGTCACCATCTTATTTAGGATATCTTTTTTTTTTTTTTTTTTTTTTTACTACTACCAATGTTATTTTAGGTTTCCTCTATGTTTTGTTTATTTCCTCAACATAAATCAAATCACTCATCCTTACAAGTTTATTAATCACTCTCCTTTGTACATGAAGAAACCATCTTAAGCGAGTCTTTCTCATCTTTGCATCATTGATACATGGGAAAGAGAAGAGGAACTTATATGCCATCTTTTTAGAAATATTAAACTTGAAGCCAACTAGCATGATGGGCATTAGCATTGATGAAATATAACATGAAGCTTTCCTCATGATTCATTTGAATCAAATGAAACTTGGTGCCTAGTTTTGGACATCTATGTGAACCTTTCCGTTTTCATTTGCCATCTTGAATTGCTTTTTTCTAATCAGCTGCTGTTATGAATTGCATGTCTCAGCTAATTCACAAATATATTATCTCTGTTTTAAAAGAGAATTCATTGCATTGTCTTGTGGATACATAAACTTTAAAAGCTTTAACATTTCTCTGAAATATTGTTATATTTTCACATTTGTTAGATAAAGTTATATGCTGCATTGTATATAACTTTAAGCTCATATATTTTTCTTTTTAACGGTATCTTTGGGTTGCATATGCTATATTCTATTGATTCATTTTGCTTGAGCCAGGGCAGTATTCTATTAATTCATTTTACTTGATCCAGGGCGCTGTCAATGAAATGATAATTGTTAAAAGTGGCTTTTAAGCTGTGTGTGTGTGCTAGCATGCACTAGCTCATGCATGTGTGGATTTACTACTGCTTTTCATGGTTTCCTTAACTAAGAGAGAGAGAGAGATCTTATCCTTTTTTTTTTTTGGTATCATATGGTAGGATTTCTTTGTCTTTGTCCATGTTGAGAGAGAAACATAGAGAATGAATAAATTTATTATTCTTTTGTTCTGTTTTGTTTTATATCATATGGTAGGATGTATTTATTTTTGTGTATGTTGCTTTTTAGAATTTTTATAATTTCATTATTGCAGTTTGCAGCATTATGATTTTATTGTGTTGTGTGTTTGTGCGCAATCGTTCATCTCCCTAATCCCTATCCACATTCATGTTTTCTTAACTTCAAAATGAAAAAATTTATGTCCCAGAGGGAGAGAGAGAGAGAGAGAGAGAGAATGTGTTCACTATTCTTCTATTTCATTCTATAATATTTCGCAGTGATTATATTTCGCAGTGATTGGAGGGATTTATTCTTTATGTTAATGGTGCTGAACTTTTCCATAATTTTAGCTCTGCTTTTTACAGCGTAGTGTGGTCATGTAACGTTTTTTTACTATACACCTTGTCACTTGTGGCAGAAATGCAGCGTTAGGATTAGACATAGCTAAATTTTGTGCATAAGCTGTAGGTTGGGCTTGGGCTTCTTCAATCCAACCAAATCTGATGTAAAATTCAACTCAACCCAAGCCATAGGGGTGGGGTTGCTCTTTTTTTAATAAATATGTTGCTTACTAAATATACCGCCACCCCAATTCCTCCGGCTTAAACTAAGTCTCCTCTCCGGCACTTAGTGCATAGGGAGATACCATCTAGACTAATATATCCGTTGGTGCCATAGAGGTGGGCTTAATCGGGTCGAGCACAATTTTGTCAAAACTGGGGAAAAAAAAGGATTTTATTGAACATCTAATTATGTAAACACATTATTCAAGAAGAGATTGTAATTTAGAATTTGACCTAACATTTGAATGTTATAGTCTCTCAAAAAAAAAAAAAAATTCAATGTTGTAAAAACTTCTATTCGAAATGGCAGAGTATTAGACCAAATGAGAAAAAAAAGAAAAAAAAAAAGAAAAAAAAGATTTTTGTTCAGTGACGCATGAGAATAAGAAAAAGAAACATCAATGGCCAAAACGACTTCTAAAACAACTTCAAGCAAGTAGCGGCATTAACATGATTAAGATACGTTAGATTTATCAATATTTAACTTATCAATTAACAAAAAGGTAAATACATAGTTTAGATCATCCAATGGCTAGAAATTTTGAACTTATGAAAGGCAGCATTTTAACGCCAATACTCATTTATCTCAATTTCATATTTAACCCGTAGTGTTAAAATGGTTTTTATTTTATCTTTTTTTAGAGATAACTTTTGATGGTTCCTAGATGGAGTGTCTATAATGGTTTGTTAGTAGCAATTGATAGATTCATTAGTCAAGCTAAGTTTAAGCTCAAATTCAAGTCTAATATCAAGTTTTTGAACTCAAGATTCAATACAAGTACATTACCAAGCCCATATTAAGCATATTATCCATCTTATTTGGTTTAGACTAAGAGTATTAGTATTGGGGGTGTAAAACCCTCCAAGTTGCTAAAATGGACACTAACCGTCTAAAAAAAAGCTCCATTCAGAGATGTGTACCTAATTTTTTTTTTATAACCTGTGAATAGTAAGTTCTTGTATTTAGAACTTACTATTCATGAGTTTGTAAACTAAAATAATATATTTTATTCAATCTCTCTCTCTCTCTCACTTTATATTTATATTATTATTTGATGGGATGGTTTATATTATTTTAATGAGTTGTATGTAAAAATAGAAATTGGGATGTTGGGTGAGTTATAAAATAAGATGGTAAAATTGATAAAATGGTGTTTGACAATGTAAAATAATTTTTTTTTTTTTTTTTTTTTTTTGCATCCTCTAATAATCCCAATTTCCAATTAATTAAAGATTTGGTAAAATGTGAGTTTATTTTTCAAGTTCATGTCAAGTTCATGAATCTATTCATAAATAATTTTTTCTTTTAGTTTGGGCTTACGCTTAACTCATTTATTGAATAAGCCTAAAATTAAAGGTTTTTATTTATTTATTTTTATTTCTAAGATGAGGCTTCTTTTACTTGTTACTCATTGTAAGGCTTATTCATCAATCATAGAGTTCCCTTTTAATTGCGCATGCAGTATGTGCCGAAAATGATATTTTAAATTGTAATTTGGACTAATGGGTAGAGATTCACCTTGATCCACAATGGGCTGGATTGTAAAAAAAAAATAATAATAAAAAAAAAAAAAAAATCATGCATTTCTGAACTTTTCTAGTCCACTTCTTCAACTATTAATATAAGCTACACTTATACATGAAGCTTGAAGAGTTCGATTTGGGTGAAGTCCATTAATCAACTGACATCTAGGTGATTTTTAACATTAAATTTAATTTTACATATTCTAATACTATGATTACTTATTCTTACAATTGAGTCTAAGGAGTAACGAGGCCTTTTGTAGTGGTACTTTATGAAGCTAAGGTGCTAGATACTACTAGGTCTTGTACGTATGACACACCATTCATTTGTGATAGTAGAATTAATTATTTTAATGCTAGCTAGAAGCCTAGAACTATCACTAGCATCCAAATTTATTGGTTATTGGTGCCAAGAGGATGATGTGGGAAGACTAGAGAATCTTGAAAATGAAGGATGTGAACACACACACACACACATATATATATATTCTCTTTCTTTTCTTTTTCTTTTTATAATTTTTATAAAAAAACACTCACAAGTCACAATGAGTTATTGTAGGATTACAATCAATTTCATATTCATTTTTACAACTATCCTATGTGGCAGATTAATTGTGACTGATTGCCTATTATTTTCATTTGAACCTACTATTTTTTTTCCATCATTCACAATTAGTCACATCAAATAATTATAAAAATAAGTGTGAAATTAGTTGTGGTCAGGGAATTTTTCTCACAATGTACATAATTTCTAATATATTTCATTATGGACAATTTTTGTCTCTCAAGTCCATCACATGGTAGATGTTACAACTTTTATCATATGAGTGGTAAAGAAAAAGTAGTAGGTCCAGAGGTCAACCACTCACAACTCATCACATGTGGGCAAAGGTTGTGTAGGAATTAAGCATTTCGGCCAAAGAAAAAAAAAAGATAATTCAATTTTTTTTAGAAAATAAAATAAAATTTGAAATAACAAATTACATATTACATTATTTTATTTATATTATACAGTACATATAATATCAGTTTTCAATAATTATATATTTTATATAATTATATTTATTAATTTTAATGACAGAAAATTAACAAGTAGGAGAAAGAGGAAGGGTCAAACTTCTGAAGGCAACTTGTAGTGTAGACCATACTCGTTTAGGATTTGAAAACTAGGACTGTAGGAAGAAGAGTAAAGGAGGAAAAAATAAAAAGTTATAAAACAACAAAGACAAGACCAGACCAAAAAAGAAATGAGAGAAAGAGCAAAGATGCAAATCTTGGAGACTCACTCAACTATAAAGCAATGTAATTTATTGAGACATTCTCACCGTCAACTTCAAAGTAAGTTAAGGATGGAGCAAAAAAATAAAATTTTTGTTTTCATTGTGAGATTAATATTATTGTTAAAATAATCTTTTATTTATCATTTGCATGTCGATATATACACAATAGGATTGTAATACAAAAAACTACTGATGTATCACTAACTCTATTTTCAAGAACTCCTTTTTAATATAAACAACCAAATTACCTTTAAAACAAACCAAAAAAAAAACTTTTACTTGGGGATTCTTAAAACGTTCTTTAGAAATTGAAAATTTTGTGGTAGAATACAAAGGTGTTTTTACTTTCTAAATTGTCAACATTTTCTTTTCAAAAGAATATATCAATAGTTCTTGATTTGGACATACTTAAATTATAATAAAAATTAATGGTAAATCATCCTAATTCTTAGTAGTATTTCTTAGATTTAATAAGATTCGATTTAATCAATCATGAATTTAGCTTCATAAATTGAAGTATATTATTAAGCTCATATTAAACATATTATCTAGCCCATTTAATTTTGACAAGTGGTCCCAATTCCTAACAGTGGTGGGCTTTTTTTGATTTTGGGCTGGACTATCTTCTACTGTATCAAGGCCCAAATATTCTGGATAGGAGAGTTAGGACGGACCCAATTGTAACTCACCATGGATCGGCTTGTGCACAAACTATACCCCGTTTGCTGAAACTTTAATCATGTGCCCAAGGCAGGCGCAATTGCTATAGAAGAGTTACGGTAGACAAATATGATAAAACAATGATAAAAGAAATATATCATTTGTTAGGCAAGACAAGCGAGAAATCCTTAGTCAAAAATAGGAAAAGGAAACACATTCCGAGTGAGGTTGCAAAGACGAAATGAGAAGCAATAACAATTAGTGAGAAAAATCGAAGAATGAAAGATCAATTTACTATGTTTGATTGTACTACGGGGCTAAGGCCAAGGAGGGAACCACTTCCTCAACGTGGGTAACTTTATAGGATCATCATGATATAGAAATTATCCACTTTGAGGGAATAAGCCTAAATGGCTTGTGCTCAAATGAGTCTTTTTCCTTAACAAAAGGTAGGCTTTTAGAGGAAGAGAAAAGATTAGCCTATTAGTGCATGCCTACCATTCTATCCTTTTTGTTTTTTCTTCCTGATTCTCTCCTTCTTCTCCCTTTTTTTGTTATTTTTTTTATTCTTTCTCTCTTCTTTTCTTTTCTCAGTGCTTACCCAGGTAGTGATGTTGTGATTCTCTCTTGGTGGTTACTATTGTCATGATCCTAATACTATGCACAGCCAAGAGTCCTTTATATACTGCCTGTCATGACTGGTTTTTATCATTTTAGCCTTTAACTACCTTTATTTGGCCTGGGTGTCCTTGTCGACCACCACTGGTTTGTCAGCTATCCAACCACCACCACTTACCTGTGCTGGCTACGCCACTCCCCTTCACTAGACAAAGAAGGTTATTTTGTTTGTTTGCTCACCGTAACATTCTTATCCACCACAACGTGGGTGTTCTCTTTCTATTCCTCATGACATGCGCCTAGTGGTTCCAACTCATCATTACTTCTTTTTGGTGGTATGTCATCCCAGTGGGACATTTCCCCCAAAAGAACCTGAGCAGGAACCCCAAAATAGACTTTTCCTTTTCCCCACCGCCAGACCATACCCCCTCTCCTCTGACTCATGACCCACCACTCCTGTATTGGCTGGGTATAGGCTGGTGGTGTCTAGGCCTTGTGTGTGTTCTAGTTCTGCATACATCCAAAGATTGTCCACTGCTTATACGTTTGCTGTGGTCTAGAGGCTCGTCTGTGCATTCTGCCGCTTATCCTTGACCACTTATGGTGTGAACTATTTTCTGATTTCCCATTCTTTATGGCCTGCTCGCTTTAGGGGTTGGGCTTTGCTTGATTGTGGGCTTTTCTTCCTTCAGCTTACTCTTTTGCTCCTTCTATAGTCTTGCTACCATTCCTGTCGTACCACTCTATCATTCCTGCTGTGATGTTACTTGACCTGTCCTTGCTGGGCTTTTTTCATTGGATTTATACTTATGTTACTTTGGGTTTTTTTGACCCATTACATTGCTTGTGGGCTTCTTTGTCCCGTTTCTTTCTTCTTGGGCATCCTTGGCCCATTTGCTTTTCTTGGGCATTATTGGCCCATTTCCTAATTTGCATTCCTATGGGCTTCTACTAACTCTTTTGAGCTTCACTGGCCCAATTGCCTTATCCTTCATCCTTGGGGCTCATGGATTTTCCATCAACCCCTTACTTTCTTATTTCATTACTTCAGACTTGCTGTGGCCCATTCTTACTTTTCTTTATCGCATAATGCCCATGAGTTTACTACTTCTCTCTTTGGGCTCCTTTAGGCCCGTTTGCTTTCCTCAAGGTCCATTTATTTACTTTATGGGCCTATAATCCATTATTCCTGCAATTCGGGTTTAATGGTTTTTCTATTAATCCACTAACTCTTCTCTGCCCATATTTGTTAGGAATGCTATAAGCATATGGATAATAATTGTTGTATTGAGATTTAGTTAGTTAGTTAGTTACAATTCCAAGCATGTTAATCACATTTAGCACATGTTGGAATTATTAATACACATGGGGAATAATAGAACCTAGTTAGTTAGTTAGTTACAATTCCAAGCATGTTAATCACATTTAACACATGTTGGAATTACTAATGCACATGGGGAATAATAGAACCATTAGGATGAGGTCATGTGGACCAATGAGATTAGAGCTAGTCTCCTATAAATACATGATTGTAATCCAGTATGAGGAATCAATGAAGAAATAACCAATTTGTTAGTGCATTTCTCTCTCTTAATCTCTCTCTTTCTCTATGGAGGGTGACTACCTCGAATTAAGTCAATTTCCCTACAATCCCCATCCATTCCCCTATAATTTCCATCAATCTCCATTAGGAACCACCGGGTTCCTAACAAATGGTATCAGAGCCGTTGATCCAGAGACGGGCAATTTTGATGAAAGAAAACTTTTGAAAAAAATACAAGGATTGTTGAACAAAGCTTTAGAAGAATCTAAGGATATTTCAAAGAAGATGAAGGCCTTGGATGAATCTAACATGGCCATGAAGGAGGAGCTCTCAAGATTGCAAGAGGGTCTCGAGAACATGACGGAAGAGGAGTTACAATCTCTTGATTCAATGAAACTCGAAGAACAAATCAAGTTCCAAGAATCTACTACTGTTGTTGCAAGCCTAGATGTTGATTTTTGTGTCAAAGTGGATGATGTTATACATGTACATGCTGCCCTTGAAGTTCAGTCGAAAGAATCAACAAAGAAGGTGATGATGATCTTCCAAGAACCCATTCTTGATGCACCAATGGAGGCTTCCATTAAAGAGTCTATGATTCAAGAATTGGCAATCCCAGTGTCGGTGATCCAAGAATCCAAGATACAAGCTCCAAGAATTCTAATGGTTCTAGAATCAAATGAGGTCTTGAGGATAATAGAACATTTCAAGGTTCAAAGAACCAATGAGACCTTGAAGATTGAAGAACCATTGAAGGCTCAAGACTTTGAGCAAAGTTTGAAGATTTACGAAGAAGAAACCTTCATGTGCACCGAGCCGCTTGTCAAAGAGAAATGCATGAATATGGTGATCAAAATGTCACTACGGTATTGGTCCATTGGAAGATCTCCTTTGATGAAGATGCTATTTCACAACAACACCTTGTGGGCAAGGTGTTTTCAAGGGGAGGGAAATGTTAGGAATGCTATAAGCATATGGATAATAATTGTTGTATTGATATTTAGTTAGTTACAATTCCAAGCATGTTAATCACATTTAGCACATGTTGGAATTATTAATACACATGGGGAATAATAGAACCTAGTTAGTTAGTTAGTTAGTTACAATTCCAAGCATGTTAATCACATTTAGCACATGTTGGAATTACTAATGCACATGGGGAATAATAGAACCATTAGGATGAGGCCATGTGGACCAATGAGATTAGAGCTAGTCTCCTATAAATACATGATTGTAATCCAATATGAGAAATCAATGAAGAATAAACCAATTTGCTAGTGCATTTCTCACTCTTAATCTCTCTCTTTCTCTATGGAGGGTGACTACCTCGAATTAAGTCAATTTCCCTACAATTCCCATCCATTCCCTTATAATTCCCATCAATCTTCATTAGGAACCACCGGGTTCCTAACAATATTGTTGGGCTTCTTCCTGCCACTAGGCTTCCAAGATGAGCATCAACATCAACTAAATAAAAATTTAGTAAAATATAATTTTATTTTTTAAGTCCATATCAAACTTATTATGACAAGCTCATAAATCAGTCTAAACTCATCTTTTTAATTTTTTTATCAAACTCTATTTGTCATAAACAATATTTTTAGTTCAAGCTTGACTTGTTTATTAAACAAGCCTAAACTTAAGATTTTTTTTTTTTTTTAATAAAAAGGATAAGGCTTCATACTTCTCACTCAACACAATGCCTATTTATCAATCATAGAGTCTCCTCTTTAATTATGCATGCAGTATGTGCCAAAAATGATTATTTTAAAGGCAAAACTTATGTACAGTACCTTAGGTGCTGTTTCTTATGTTTTCCTCTTAAGATTTTGTCATGTAGTTGCTTAACTTAAAAATACACTTTCATCCATAAAAAAAAGCCATATAGCAGAATCTTAAAAAAAGAACCTAAGGAACAGCACCTAAGTACTGTACCTAAGTCTTACTCTTATTTTAAGTAGTAATTTGGACTATTTAATTGTCGGCCCAATCCCAGGTCCAGTCCCTTAAGGGAATCAGGGCACGTCAATATATATATATATATATATATATATAAATATATTCTCTCTTTCTTTTCTTTTTCTTTTTTCTATTTATAAATTTTTATAAAAATACTCAAACACTCACAATGAGTTATTATAGGATCACAATCAATTCCATATTCATTTTCACAACTATCTTATGTGGTAAATTGTGACTGATTATCTATCACTTTTGTAGGGGTAAGGGCCCAAGATCATATATTGGGCCTTGGGCTTTATCTGAGGATACAAATGGATTCGAGGAGAAAAAAATAATTATGAGATATTCCCAGACCAAGTCCCATTAGTGCAGAGCAAATGAAGGGTCGTCCGAGGAGTACATCCTCCTCAGATTTAATGAATATGGTTCAAAATATATAATCCAGCAGCTAAAGTAACCTTCCAGGAAGCTTCAATGACAGGGATGTGCTTCATGGACACATGAGAAGGAAGAAAACCTAAAAATATCTAAGGGAAGGCTGTCACCACCATATTAAATGCACTGCAGCTACTTTTCTGGTCCCATTTATGTGGAGAAAACCTCTGAACAGTGTTACCTTAGCTACCGCAACTCACAGAGAGTTAGAGAGGGTGTCTGATGAGACAAATACTCAAGTAGAGGTTTAGATGATCAACAAATGAAAGGTAAAGATGATTCAAGAGAGGATATATAAGGTGAAGGACTCTTCATAGAGGAGGGGGGAAAATAGAAGAGCAATCTAAATCATTCCGATATCCAAAAGTGATCATTATATACAAATTTAACCTCCTCAGACTAAAGTTTATTGATAACAACATTCTTTGTTCGTGTTTGATCGTAATGCAATTCCAGACTAACCGTTGTTCAACTTATTAGGACCTAGTTCTTTGACCTATTCTTTACAAATTCATTGTATTGGGCTCATTTGACCAAGGCTTCATACATTTTGGGCTTAGGCCGCAAATTGTGACCATACAACTTTCATGTGGGCCTACTATTTTTTTTCACCAGTCACAATTAGTCACGTCAAATAATTATAAAAATAAATGTAAAATTAGTTATGGTCCTAGAATTTTTCTCACAATGTACATAATTTCCAATATATTTCATTTTGGACAATTTTTGTCTCTCAAATCCATCACATGGTAGATGTTACAACTTTTGTCACATGAATGGTAAAGAAAAAGTAATAGGTCCAGATGTCAACTACTCACAACTCGTCACATGTGGGCAAAGGTTGTGTAGGAATTAAGCTTTTCGGCCAAAGGAAAAGGAAAAAAAAAAAAAAAAAAAAAAAAAAAAGAAAAGATAATTCAATTTTTTTCTAGAAAATAAAATAAAATTTGAAATAACAAATTACATATTACATTGTTTTATTTATACTATACAATACATATAATATCAGTTTCAATAATCATATATTTTATATAATTATATTTATTAATTTTAACTACAAAAAATTAACAAGTAGGAGAAAGAGGAAAGGTCAAACTTCTGAGTATTTGCTTTTGCTTTTTGAAGGCAACTTGAAGTGTAGACCATACTTGTTTAGGATTTGACTCATCACAATGCCTATTCATCAATCATAGAGTCTCTTTTTCCTTATTTGTGCATACAGTATATATGAGCCGAAAATGATTACTTTAAATAGTAATTTGGACTACTAGCTAGGCAGAGATTCTGCTTGATCCACAATGGGCTAGATTGAAACAAAATCATGCTATTTTCAACTTTGCTAGTCCAGCTCTCCAACTCTTAATATGAATTACACTTATGCATCATACTCGAAGCTTGAAGAGTTTGATTTGGGTGAAGCCTAGTAATCAACCGATAGCTATAGGTGATTTTTAGCAATCAATTCAATTTTACTGATATATTCTGATACTATGATTACTTATTCTTACAATAAGTATAAGGATTAAGGACAAATATTTTGATTTTTCGCATGACATTATTATGAGACTAAGGTGTTGTGTACTAGTACTACTAGGTCTTATAGGTATGACATCATTAGTTTTTGGTAGTAGAATTACTCATTTTAATGCTAGCTATCACTATCACTAGAACATCGAAATTTAATAATGACAACAGTATGATGTGGGGATCATAGGTATGCGCAGTTGGTTTCTTGTACAGAAGGTTCTAATTCTATGGAATTCAAGAAAAACAAAACCAAAAGGTTTTTTCTTTTTTAGAAGAAAACCAAAAGTTCTTTGGACAACAATTACGGAAATCTTCGGAAGAAATAAAATATTGTAATGTGTAATCGGTACAAAGGAGTCTTTTTCTTTTCTTTTTTGAGAAACAGTACAAAGGAATCAAATAAGAAAGTTTGAAAATAAAACCTTTGATATGGAAAATTATATTACAATAAAGTTAGTAATGTATGCAATTGATGGCTTTAAAAGTCCTACTAATGTTTGAAAATTTTTCCTAATCAAATACTACCATTGACTGCTGCTATTCTTGCATTTGAATTTCCATTTTAGCAAAGAGACTGATATTGCCATCAACGGATAAAAATTAAAAGCTGATCTCATCAAGTCATTTCATCAAAATTTTAAATTTTATAAAAAATACTCCAACACTCACAATGAGTTATTACAAGATCACACCTAATTTTATATTCATTTTCACAACTATCTTATGTGGCAGATTGCTTATATCAAATAATTATGAAAATGAATATGAAATTAATTGTTATACTAAAATTTTTTCATATGACATTTGGGCATTTCATTTTTGTCATATTTATTTTCTCTCTCAATCTCAAGTCCATCATGGTAGGACCGGCTATAGTCAATTTAACAGTGGCAAGAGGATGACGCGGGGAGACCGAATCTTGAAAAATGAAAATGAAAATGTTAAAGTGTGACCAATATATACGTTCTCTTTCTTTTACTTTTTCTTTTTTTCTATTTATAAAAATACTCAAACACTCACAATGAGTTATTATAAGATTACAATCAATTTCACCTTCGTTTTTATAACTATTATGACTATTGCCTATTACTTTTTTATGTACTTACTTTTCTTTTTTTTACCAATCAAAATTAGCCTAATCAAATAATTATGAAAATAAATGTAAAATTAGTTGTGGTCCTAGAATTTTTCTCACAATGTATCTCATTTCCAAGATATTTCATTATGGTCAAGCCATCACATGGTGGTGGGTCTAAATGTCTACCACTCACAACTTTTCATGTATAGAAAAAATTGTATAAAAAAATATAATTCAATTTTTTTTCTATATTTAATATATATACTATGTATAATAGCTAAATTAGTAACAGCACCATCGTTCATATTTAAAAAAAAAAAGTAACAATACCATCTTCCTTCTTTTTTTTTTTTTTTTTTAAGAATGAATAAACTTTAACTTGCCTATTGTGGGGCCCAATAATTTATGGGCCAGGCCCACTTGCTCATGGGGAGTCTAAAGGCCCAAGCCGAAAAAAGTAATGGTCCGGAGATGCAGCCGAGCACAGTTTCGTCCTCGACAGACCCAAAGCCCCATTGAGGGTAGGGGTAAAAAAAAATAATAATAAAGGAATAAATATGGAAGGAGATCTAAAATATCTGGGGAGAATTATCCCTACACTACCCTTCCCAGATAAGGCTCTGCACCTAACAGAGCCGTATTCTTCAGCTTTATCAACCATCCCCCACAATTCTGGGATTAGACTGATGGGACGAATATCGGTCTAATAAAGGTTGGCCCTACACGTGGACGAAGGACAGCGGACGTAAGCTAGTATAAAAGAAAAAGTAAGTAAACCTAGAAGGGGGACTCCATCCCACCTCCAAAAAGGGGAGACGATCTGGGTGAGAACATCTCAACCACACCTGAGATTACAGAAAAAACCCATCGTCGGGTAACCGAGGTAAGACCCTAATGGTCCTCGGATCAAGTCCGAGGAGGCCCATCCCATAGGATGCGACGCCGTAGGACTTAAATGTTCAAGCCCAAATCCTTTTTCTACACGAATTCCTCTAAAACCAAGACCGGGCATCGCCCCGTGACCAACGGCTAAGCTTTTCAAGCCCACTCTCTACAAATCATATTGTGAGGGATCTTTCACGCGCGAGCCCAACATCCTTATTGGGCCGCCAAAGAATTGTGTCCTTACAAATGGCGCCGTCTGTGGGGAAAGTTTGCGCGTTGGCAAAGGAGGCGTTGGAGTCAACTCTCTAGCAAGCAAAAATTTTTAGGGTTTCTTCCGTCTCCGGCGACATACAGTTGCTGCTTCGGCATAAACTTTTGCTAGGGGCTACGCCTTGCAGTGCCAAGGGCGTGGGCATCTCTAGGGGCTTCCGGCCTCAAGCCACCTATTTCCGTCCTGGTATAGGGGCTTATTGTCGAAAAATAAACCTTACAAGTTTTGGACAGAACCAAGGCCTTGCATGGTCCTCGGACTCAAGCCTATGGGGAAACCAAGTACAAAAAATAAACCTTACAAGTTTTGGACAGAACCAAGGCCTTGCATGGTCCTCGGACTCAAGCCTGTGGGGAAACCAAGTACATAAAAGAAATTTTACAAGTTTTGGACAGAACCAAGGCCTTGCATGGTCCTCGGACTCAAGCCTGTGGGGAAACCAAGTACATAAAAGAAATTTTACAAGTTTTGGACAGAACCAAGGCCTTGCATGGTCCTCGGACTCAAGCCTGTGGGGAAACCAAGTACATAAAAGAAATTTTACAAGTTTTGGACAGAACCAAGGCCTTGCATGGTCCTCGGACTCAAGCCTGTGGGGAAACCAAGTACATAAAAGAAATTTTACCAGTTTTGGGCAGAACCAAGGCCTTGCATGGTCCTCGGACTCAAGCCTATGGGGAAACCGAGTACATAAAAGAAATTTTACAAGTTTTGGGCAGAACTAAGGCCTTGCATGGTCCTCAGACTCAAGCCTATGGGGAAACCGAGTACATAAAAGAAATTTTACAAGTTTTGGGCAGAACTAAGGCCTTGCATGGTCCTCAGACTCAAGCCTATGGGGAAACTAAGTACAAAAAAGAAAACACAAGTTTTGTACAAAACCAAGGCCTTGCATGGTCCTCGGACTCAAGCCTATGGGGTAACCACTGCTCGGATGGGAAAGTCCCCGGCTTAAACACATAAAAGGTTAAGGCCAATAAAGGTGTAAGGAAGGTGGTGGAACGCCCCAGCATTAGTCGTATAAGAAGGCTGTCCATTTTGGGGTGATATATCTTCAAATGGTTTTCCTCACACGGCATCAAACCTTCGTTTTTCTCCTCGGCTAGCATGGGTAAGTATATACTTTTCACAGGTCGGCCTGATTGTGCGAAGCATTTCTATTAAAGTTATGGTGACATCTTTTTATTAGCGAGTATTTTGGCCTTAGTTGTCATTGATTCAAATGCTATATTATTGTGCCGAGCAGCGTTTGCAAATTTAAAAAAAAAAAAGCATAGAGACAGAACATGCGAAATAAAATAACAACAATTTTTATTAATACGAAAAATTATTACAACGTACAAAGAGGGGCTCAAACAAGCCTATACAAAATGTGAACTGCCTAAGCAACGATAACATCCGTAGTACAGATAAGTAAACAGTCAGGCGTCTTTTAAACTCGTCTTCAAAGTCTCTCCAATCTCTGCCTCAATACTGCTCATATTACGATAAGAACCTTCTTTGGAAAAAGATGAAGGAGAAGGAAATAGTAAGGAAGAAATCAATGAAGAAGATGGAGGAGATGAATGAGGAAGATGGAGGACATGAGTAAAGAAGGAGGAGAAGAAGAGAGAAGAGATGAAAAGAAAGAAAAGGAGCAAAAGAGGGAGAAGAGAAAGCACCAGAATGGATCTGGTGCTGGGAAGACTAAGAAAGAGAAGCGGAGAGGGCCACCAGTGAACGAAGAGAGGAAGAAGCAGAGACACTTAGTCCTTGCCTCGTTCCTGACTCCTAACACACTGGAGCCATATTAGGTATGCTCGTAAGAGAGCGGTTGGTTACGATGATGTGGGAGAAACGATTCTTGTTTCTCCTCTTTATATAGGGGACGAAGAGGGGAATACTTAATGTGTTCAGATCCCCGAGGAAGTCTACAGACGAGAATACACCCGCTCCGTTCCCCCACGCCATCAATAACCGTCGAATCTGGGAAGTCTCGTGAAGGGAAGATATTAAAGACGCGCTTCGGATAACCAAACGGCCTAAACGCATCATGAAGAAATTAAGAGGAGCACCTTGTAGACCGGTACACTTCTTGGGCAGGTGAAGAGTCGCCAGCGTCAGTCAAAGGCTGAATTAAGTGAGTCACAATAAGGGCCTGGTATTACCAAAACCCCCCATTCCAATCAGGATGTTGGACAGCAGGGTTTTGAGGGGCTATTGTGGGGCCCAATAATTTATGGGCCAGGTCCACTTGCTCATGGGGAGTCTAAAGGCCCAAGCCGAAAAAAGTAATGGTCCGGAGATGCAGCCGAGCACAGTTTCGTCCTCGGCAGACCCAAAGCCCCATTGAGGGTAGGGGTAAAAAAAAATAATAATAAAGGAATAAATATGGAAGTAGATCTAAAATATCTGGGGAGAATTATCCCTACACTACCCTTCCCAGATAAGGCTCTGCACCTAACAGAGCCGTATTCTTCAGCTTTATCAACCATCCCCCACAATTCTGGGATTAGACTGATGGGACGAATATCGGTCTAATAAAGGTTGGCCCTACACGTGGACGAAGGACAGCGGACGTAAGCTAGTATAAAAGAAAAAGTAAGTAAACCTAGAAGGGGGACTCCATCCCACCTCCAAAAAGGGGAGACGATCTGGGTGAGAACATCTCAACCACACCTGAGATTACAGAAAAAACCCATCGTCGGGTAACCGGGGTAAGACCCTAATGGTCCTCGGATCAAGTCCGAGGAGGCCCATCCCATAGGATGCGACGCCGTAGGGCTTAAATGTTCAAGCCCAAATCCTTTTTCTACACGAATTCCTCTAAAACCAAGACCGGGCATCGCCCCGTGACCAACGGCTAAGTTTTTCAAGCCCACTCTCTACAAATCATATTGTGAGGGATCTTTCACGCACGAGCCCAACATCCTTATTAGGCCGCCAAAGAATTGTGTCCTTACACCTATAAACCTAAATTTTAACTCATATATATAATAAGGCTGGCCCTAAGCCTAGGCTATTTAGGCCATGGCCCAAGGCCCCTAACAAGAAAGGCGCCAAATAAATAATATGGGGCAATAATTTTTTTTTTCTAATTAAAAAAAGAGCCAGTTATTTGCACTTTTTTTTTTTTTTAATTTATGAAATAGGTCTTATAAATTAATATTTCACCCATCACAATAAGTAATTTAATACTCATTTATTCTTTTATTGAAATGTAACATCAATTTATATGTTTTATATAGTAAAATTTATAGTAACTTTAGTATCTTCTCCATGCACAAAAAAATTATGAATCAATAGAAATACAACACAATCACCAATTCACCATTAAGTGAATGAAAAATGCTAAAATTAATACAAATTTTATGACAAAAAACTTACAAACTAATGTGGTAGGAACATGATTAGTGCCACCATGATTAGTGCCACTCAAACAATATAATAAATGTTTTAAACAACTTTTTTTTATTGGTGATACGTCAGTTTATAAAACCTACATGGTAAATATTACTAGTTTACTTTGGCAAATTAATCTTATTAATTAGTAGGAATTAATAATAGATTTGAAATAAAGAATTTTAATATAAAAAATAAACTAAATATTATTTAAGTAATATTTAGAAATAAAAAGACCTCTTTAATATTATTGCCTTAGGCCTCAAATTATCTTGGACAAGCCTTGATATATAATGACTACGGTACCGCAAAATTATTGATCTAAAGAGTAAAAATTGGTAGAAGTGTAGAAAAAGACAAACAATAACTGAAAAGCATTAAAAAAATAAAAATAAAAATGAAATAACAAATTACAAATTATAATATTTTATTTATATTATGCAGTACATATAATATTAGTTTCAATAATCATATACTATATAATTTTTTTTGAGAAGAATATATTATATAATTATATATATATATATATATATTAATTTTAATGACGAAAAATTAACAAGTAGAGGAAGGGTCAAACTTCTGAGAATCAAAAAATAACAGTGAGATACGTATGGCAAGACAAAATGAATAATAAGAAGAATAATAAAGATATAGATTAAGCAAAAACGACTACAACAAACAAAAAGGAGAAAATGGAAAAACAGAGATGCTCGTGTGGCAAGGGCCTTGGAGTGTGCAAATTTCAGTGGTTGTTAAAAATGCCTCCCTCTATTTCCTTTTCATCATCGATTCAAGTATGGACAAGGGTTCTATAAACGTGTGCACTTATTGGTAAACCATTTTAAAAAAAATTATAAAAAAATGAAAAAGTTATCAACATTTTTTACCGCTTTTTCAATTTTCTATAAAATATTTCCAAAAATAAATAATCTTCCTTTCCTTTCTCTCTAACTCTTACAAAGATACAACATTTTTCTTTGCCTCTCTGAAAAAGGCCTATTTGCATAACATTCTCCACTGAAATTCATAATATTGGGGTGGTGTATATATAATATATGAATTGGTTTGGGGTTGTAATAACGCCATTTCTCCCATCACCCAATACGTAAAAAGCTACAGTTCCATTAATTCCATGGCCCAAAAAGATTCATCCGGGCAAAAAAATCACAATGAAGGAGAGGGAGATAACACATTCTCAGGAAACTACACTGCTTCAGAATGGCAAAATAATGCTTTAAATGAGGCTATGGAGGATGACCATGACTGGTAAGATAAAGGTTTCTTCTTTGCTTCGCATTTTCTTTGATGTTCTTGGTTTTCTCTGGACTCTCTGTTCTGTTTCTCTCTCGCATTTAGCATTTAGCATTCCGTTTGTTTTGGGTGCCTTTTATTAAAGTGAAATTGAGCAGCAGGTACAGGATTCAATATAGGCATATAGCCGGTCTCGTGAAACTGAGCCACTCAAGCCAATAATTGAAGCAAAGTGACAAGAGAGTGGGCTGGACATAGCTTACATAGATTAAGTCTCATCACCTCATTCCATGTTTCCACACCCCCACCACCCCCACCCCCCCCCCCCCCCCCCCCCCGCCCCCAGATCCAAACCTCCCTCTTGACTCTGATTTTCTCTTCACAGTTCTCCCTCACTGCATCGACCACACCGTTTGTGGTGTTTTCAGTTGGGTTTGTTTGATTTTGCTTCCATGAGACTGGGCTTCCAGAGCTTCGGTTTTGGATTTGGCTTTTGCTATTGGGTTTGTTTGTACTGGGAGTTTGTATTGATGGAGGTAAGAGAATTTGATTGTTGAATTTTCTGATTTGGTATTTTTGAGCTTTGAGTTTTGAATTTTCTGGTTTGCTGGAGCGGTTGGTAGCTGTGGAGGAATGGGGTTTTCCTTCATTTGCATGTGCTAAGTTTTTTTTTTTTTTTTTGAAGAGCCCCATGTGTGTGGAATTTTAACGTTACAGTTTGTTGTTATTTTGTCCTAGTTTTGGAGGAGTTGGAGTCTTCTTGTTATATGGTTCTAATTTTTAGGAGTTCAAAGAGTCCCAGAGGATCATGATGTGTTTAATGGTCCGGATTTTTGCTTGAATAAATTCAATGGGTATTTGGAACAAAAGATATCATAATTATTGAACATGAGGAACAAGTTAGTCCAAAAAGAACATGTTAATTTTTTTGTGACGCGGATTTTTTTTTTATAATTAAAATGCTGACATTGGAATTTTTTAAATGCTAAATAAATTTTAAATATTATTTTAATGATCACATCAGCGTTTAATAAGACAACTATGCACTTTGTTTGCCACAATGAGATGACAATAGAAACTACAATGATAACGATTTCTTAATTTGGGAACTAGAGACGGAAAAATGAATAAGTATGGGGATCAAAATAAAAATAAGGTGAAAATGGAGAAACAAAAAATGCATTTACAACTTGTATTTTAAATATAATAAAATTTTAGATCTTGATTAAATATGCAAATATATAAAAATTATATATATATATATATATATATATGTTAGACCGTGAGTTATATCATTCCACCTCAAAATCAATTAGTGATGAAGAAGACACACTCAAATCTTTTATGAGTTTCAACATCACACCATGCGGGCCTGTTTTTAGAGTGGTTGTAGGGAGTCAAATTGTGGTTCTCCCAACAATCCCTCCCTCACAATGACACTATCGTGACTCGAATCCATGACCTTGGCTCTGATACCATTTGTTGGACCGTGAGTTATGTCATTTCACCTCAAAACCAATTGGTAATGAGGAAGACATACTCAAATCTTTTATGAGTTTCAACGTCACAACATACGGGCCTGTTTTTAAAGTAGTTGTAAGGAGTCAATTGTGGTCCCCCAACAATATATATATATATATATATATATGTGTGTGTGTGTGTGTGTGTGGGGTGCACAATTTTTTATTGTACTATACCTACTTATTATTATCTAAAAACTCTTGTTCTTTAATTAAATATATGACAAAATTTAGTTACAAAATTAGTTGTAGTGTAAGGCTATAAGCCTATACTTCATTTAAAAAAAATTAACATTACTACATATTTTGAAAATTTAATCGTTTTTTATGTTCTTAATACATGTTAAATTTTGTACTAATTAGATATTATTTACTATATGAATTCATAAACTTATATTTTTGCATAATTTTAAACTACAAAAACTTGCAATTTAAACAATTTATTGATGACATAACTATTGATCTTTAATTTTCTAAAAATTTTGCAATTAAAGAGGACATAAGAAGAAAATGTAATTCAATGGTGGATTTGTCATAAATATGCATACATATTACAAAAATTTTGGTAACCCTAAAATGTACACCACTAATATTGAAATGTGTTGTTCTTCTGGCCAAATCAAAACAACATTTGGTACACAATTGACTCTCTTGTTAATTGTATCTTCATATTGAGAGAAAGATGAACAGACTTGTGATGATTAGAGCTTTGTGGGTTGATGAATATTAATTGTGTGTGGCAATACCTATTGATTAATGTGTGAATATTATTGTGGGATCTAGGATTGGAGGGTTAAAACCCCTTATTTTACTCCATAACTAGAAGGAATTTGAACTCCTATGAATTTTCAATTATATATAAATTATTAAATAAATAAAAGTGACACCACAGTTTGGAAATTGTTATTTGGAGATTCAAATTTTGACTGTTCATTTAAAATTAGTTGATTGATAATGTGACAATATTTTAACAATTTATTTTAAAAGAAATGGTGAATAATATCTTAGGAACTCTAAAGGATCTCAATCCTTTATTTGGTCTATTTATTATCCAAAAATACCAAAAATAAAAAACCATATTTTTTTGTGTTGGATTTTGGTGTTTTATTATGTTTTTAAGGTTTGTTTCGTCTTATTAAAAAATCACTAACTTCTATTTTTATTGCTAATACAAGTACCACTTACAAGTCAAGATTATTTATTGAAGACATACAAACAAAGGGATTGGCCACCAAAAATTACCTTAGGGAAGGAATGAGCAGACGCAGTAATCCTAAATTTGATGTCTTCGTTAGCTATCATGGTGGTGATACGGGCACAAATTTTACCAACCATCTCGCAGCCGCTGTAAAGCGTAGAGAGATTGGCATGTATAAAGTTGACGTGGACATCCCTAGAGGGACAGTGATTTGGAATGAGCTAATGGAGGCAATAGAGGCATCTAGAGTTGCAGTTATCGTATTCTCAAAAAACTATGCTTCTTCTACTTGGTGTCTGGACGAGGTTTGGAAGATAATGTCTTGCAATAAATATTTTAAAATGGTAGTGCTGCCTATTTTCTACAATGTGTCTCCTTCTGATGTAAGACAACAAAATGAGAATTTTGCAATTAAGGTTAAGGACGACAATGATAGCAGGTTGAAGAGATGGAAGTCTGCTTTGACCCAGGCTGCAAACCTGGCGGGTTTGGACTTAAAACCAAATCGGTAATTTTCATCTCTTTGTTTTCAAATTCCATCTTTGATGATTTAAAAAAAATAAAAAAAAACAAAAAAAACTCACTCTTATGATCATTTTTAAATTTAGATCATATATCCTCTCTCTAGCCTACCCAAAAATAATAAAGAAGAACAATAACATATTTTTCTTTTATCATTTCAAGGTTTTTTAGCCAATTAATGATTTTAGTTCTTAAAAAATTTGAAATGATTGCTTTTGATTCGCATGGTTAAGCTAAAAAATGACACGCCATCACCCTATTAGACTTATCTAAAGTGGTCAATTTTAGTTTATTAGAGACAAATAGTTTATGAACTATAATTTAATTACAAATTGTATAGCCTTTTTTAGTTATATGTTATGTTGTTTAGCTTTCAACCCTTAGGCTACAAGAACAAGCATATTATTTACCGTACCAATTCTTCATCTTGAAGCTTGCTGAAACCTTAATTAATTGAATAACTTTCTTTTTTCTATTGTGGCTACACTTCCGACTGTACAGTCCAGAGGCAGACTTTATAGATGAATGTGTTGAACACATTTGGAAACTACTACAACTCATCCCAAAAGAAGCAGCGACTTATAATTTGATTAATTTCAGGTTCAAACCTCACCCTTTTTACTTTGTGTTTGCTTGCATGCAGAACAGTATTACGTATGTGTAGTGCTCTTAATAAATTTAAGCTAATCCTTGTATTTGAAAATATGTTACCTGTTGATGTAGTTAGTTGCTTAGCTTGACCTCGATCCAGTAATGCTTACAAGGTGTACACTAGTGTTTGGTACTCGATAATCTTTCGGAATTTTTGGCAATGTTAAAATGCTCCAAGCATTTCCATATGTGTGGTTATAAATTGCACAAAGGAAATTCCCATGCCAATGGACATCTTTTTTCCTATACTTTTGTGGAATGGAATTCCCTTTCGAAAAAGTGGCTATCAATGTTCCCATTTAAGGAAAATGTTATATTTTATATAAATCAATCATTTTATCCTAGTTCTTTCTACCCTTTAACCAATAAAAAAAAAGGTATATTGCATTTTTTTTCCCTGTGATTTAATGACTTTCAATTCAGCAAAAAAATAGTCTTTTATTTATTATTAATTAAGTAATTATGCTGATACTTGAATATATATATTAAATGATAACGCTGAGATATAGTGGTGGAGCTAGAATTTGAGTTGAGGATGCAAAATTTACACATTGTGAATATAAATAGTATTTGAGACAAATTTGAAAAATTAGAAGTTATTCATTTGAATATTAAATGATATTTTAATGTAATTATGTTCAAAATAAACCTTTACTACATATAAAGAAAGTATATTTATTATGTTGTATTTATCTAACTTTTGATCACATGAACCATCAAATTTTCAAGGTCAAAATTCGAGTTATGAATGAAATGATGATGTAGACTTATATAATAATGCTCAAATTATAATACGTGAGGCTGTAATATAATATTTATTATATAGTTAGCTTCATATTTTACTGTTTCTATAAAAAGTTTTAGTTACTTAAACATTCTTAAACAATGGGGGGTTTAGCTTTCTTGCTAAAAGGAAGATACGCACGAAGTTATTGTGCAAGGCGTGGCAGTGATAGTGGAGGACTTGAGGTCTAGAAGCTATGCTCTAAGAAACATAGTGATATTCATTCAAGTTAGCTAATAAATTTTCATGAAGTGCGAGTGAGGTTAGGTGAAAATTAATTCCTCAGTGGTTTAAGGGATATAATTTGTCTTCCAGTTCTCTTAACATTTTATAGTTTTTCTTTGCAGCAGCTCGGGACGAACCCTCCTAGCTGAACAAAACGAAGCAGAAGCTCCAAAGGAACATGTAGACGCAGGCTCAAAAGCACAAGATCATGGATTTCGAAAACGTTACGCGAGGTCATTCAGTGCCCCCCTGTATTTTGACCAAGTTACAGCCCCAAATAAGAGGATGAAAATAGATCCTACTTTGACCTTGGAAGTGAGTGCCTGTACGACTATATGACTAGCCCAAGGCTTCGCCATTTTATTAAAGTTTCCCTGAGTTCCTAACTATATATATGGACCCATTTATTCATGGATTGCACTGAACTCTTTCTTTCCCTTTTCAGTCTTTTGGTGCTTATGTGGCTGATCCTAAATCCTCTGCTAAACTTCAAGCCAAACAAACGAATTCCACATCCTTGGAACAAAGGCTGGAGGAGCAACGTTGTGAATTCGAGGCCAGGTTCAAAGCTCTGGAAGTTGAGTTAGTGAGGCTAAGAGATGGCCGCACCACTGACAAGACGGAAGAAGTTTTCCAGGCCAGTGCAGGGAGGGGAAGACCAGATCGAATTACACAATGTCAAGCAAGTCTAGCACTGACAAGAAGAAATAGAGTGTTTTTCCCTACACCATATTTCTTTCGTTATCTATCTTTGTGGGGGGAGTCGTGTTTGTGCTCTCACTATCTCTAAAACAACTAGTCACTAACCCTCTATGGAATAGTTTAACAAAGGTCATATATGTGTACACTAGCTGCGCAACTAGTGTACACATACATAGATCTTATTCCTAGGGCACTGCAAAAACCGCTAGTTCAGATAAAGCCATCAAACTGGCCAAACTAGCAACTAGAGCTCTATAAATTATATGGATAGATATCAATCAACCCAGATCATTATAAGACAAAAATTAACATCTGAAAATAAGGATATTGTAAAGATACTGAAAGAGCATGACCTTGGAACTGAATTCTTCTGTCAAAAGCCAAGAACCCATTTTCAACAAGGCAGCCAAAGCAGGGGCAGCAGCTGAACCAAATTCAAGTGCAGAAGCTAATAATGGAACCAACTGTAGAAACAAGAAAACAAAAACATAAGCTGGCATTCAAAGACATTTCAAGTAGATATATAACTTCAGAATTTCCATGTCACACCTTTTTCAGGACAATTGGACGAGGAAGCTGCTCTGCTAAATTTGGAAGCTTGCGGAAGAAGCTATCCTTTTCAACAGTGTCTTTTAAATTTAGAATCTCCATAAAATGTATTGTGTCCACCAGTTTATTTTGGAAATAGTCTGCCAATCCATTGGTTGAAAAACTTTATAATAAGAGGAAAAAGAATGGCAGAGAAAAGAAAATCCAAGAAGCAACATTATGCCAAAAACAGAAAAGCAGAGCTGAGTATAAGAATTCATAGCAAATTTCATCAAAATAGGTACACAACTTGACATAGTCACCACTCACAAGGCACATCATGTAGCAGGTTACCAAGACTAGAGTTTCTCCAAAATTATTAAATACAATCAAGTTTAGGAACTCAACACTATTTTCAATAAGCTTTGATGAATTCAACCTATGTGAAAGCCGCTGATAATCTGGAAGCAAAGACTGAGGCAAGAAAACAGATGCAACTGAAAATTGAATCAAAGCAACCAACACATGCATAAACAAAATAACACAACAATTAATATATTACTACAAAATAGAGGTAATGAAGGCAAAGGTTGGGTGGAGATAGTGTAGCGAAGAGGCAGGGAAATAACTCATTGTAAGAACTCACAAAGCCCTACACAAAACCAATCCAAAAGGCCAAAAAAAAAAAAAAAATACCCAATTCCGTTTAATCTAAAGTTGGATTAAAATTTTTTAAAAATCTTCAATGAGGGACACACCTTAAGTTGTCCTCAACCGGAAAAGAATAATAAATCCAACGGAAAAGCCTGCATAAAAAAATATTTCAACATTAGAGTTTCAGTCTTGTTGAGGATCTATAGACTACTCCAATGTTTTGGGACTAAGGCTTTATATCAACAATCAAAATCTGTTTTACTATTGCTAACTCATATGACCTTACAACTTTTGCTCAAGATGTACCAACAAATTGAAATTGGTCCATCTTATCACTCACATTGTGTTCAAGGTGACATTATGTTATCAAAAAAATGATTTTATCGATCAATAGCAAATCATATGCCTTCACTTGTCTCTATTGTGATCTCAATCTCCATCTTGCTTGTGAGTTGTGAGGAAGAAAGATACCCACTGTTTTTCCCATTTATCACTGTGCAGACTGTCATTTTGTTGCTGAACTAAAATGCATCATCTTTCAGGCAACCTGATATATATAGAGAATCTTATTTTTATTTTTAAAGACCAAAAATTTAAAACCATAACCTACTAGCTACTAGTGAAGATCTTTCTATTTCAGAATTGAAATCACCCTGAGACTTGAGTTGCATTGGATAAACACAGCTTGTTAATGCCATGTGTTTGTAAAATATGGCTAAAACAAGATTTTCATAGAAATCCCATGATAAAAGCATGAGTGTGTTAACTAAATGCCTAATAAACTGTTAACAGGTGACAGAAAATTCATTGACATACAAATTCGTATGCAAGGAAGAATGATCACCTATATCCTCTTTGTAAAAAGCTTCCGAAGAGCAGCAATGTGACCATCAGCTAAGTCCATGGCATAGATGTAGTCTCGGACCTGTTTAACACAAAAACATTTGATATTTTGTAAGTGCAAAAAAATTGTCAAGTTAATCGAATTTTATGTAATGACAGGAAGTCAAATACTACTGCCATGGTTATAAAGGATTATAAGTGGAATACAAAATTAGACATAGTCTGTGTCAAAATGGTCCATGAGATGGGACTAATGGATATTACTGAAACTAGGGAAATTCCTATCAACTACTACTCAAAAACATTTACACAAAAAAGAACATACCGCATTACCATCCTTCGTGGGATAATCATGACCATACACATTAAGCTCGAGCAATCTGCCAACAGCTACTTGCTGTATTTATGGCATGAGATTGTTTGGGATGCCCTTTGGATCTTCACCAATTCTCCCACTCTCATGAGCCCCAACAGGATTGAAGTAACTGAGTCATATAATTTTCCAATCTGGCTCCGCCTTCTGAATATCTCGAGCAATTTCTTCAAGGAAAAGCTATAAATATAGAATATATTAAAAGTCAGGAAAGAAAAGAAACTGCACTCCTATGAACACAAGAAACAGCAAGTGGGATTATCCAACTTCAAAGACGGATCCTATGTGTGGTATGCCCAAAATAAACATTACTAAGCACCCAGTGATACATACCATGGTCCTTCCATAAGGATTCATAGCTTTCAATTTGAAAGACTCAACACAGGGCATTTTTTCAGGTTGACCATAAACTGTTGCAGAAGATGAGAAAACCATCTATTTGGCCACAGGATAACATTATTTGCATCAGTAGTGGGCAGAGCATGCCAACATGTGATGTAATCAATAAAAAAAATGATTCACATTCTAAGACCAAACAATTCTCCGTTAAAGATTCAACTGGAACTTGAATGCTATAACTACTTTCGACAAACAAATAATTAGACATTTTTTATGATTCAATCATTACAGTGGTGGGTGATATACAAGGCCCGTGGTGACAAAAGAATTAGACATCGAACATAAAAACTTCAATTTAGCAGTAAGACACCAAAAACAATAATATTGCTTCCACAAATATACAGCTACATATACAAATCATAGTTTATGCAATTATGATTTGAAAAGAAATATACTGGAATCAAAGATTTTGCAAAACCAAATATGACTAAAATGAAAGTTTAATGCATAACTCAACAGCAAAAAATTCTTCAAGGCATAAATTATTGTTGATTCACTTCCAAACCATTTGTTACCAGCACAAAATTCAAAAAAAAAATCAAATGAGTTCAAGAAATCAAATCGAGGACACACCTTTTTGCAATAATATTTTGCCATAACCTCATAAAGATTAATAGTGCCAATCAAATTGTTATAAAAATAACAGCGAGAGTTTGCAACACTCTCCCCAACAGCTTTTAGGCCAGCAAAATGGATCAAAGCATCAAATCTGCCTCAAACAAAGCCAATGGCACAAAATTAAGCCAATTCTGAAAAAGTCTATAATTCTGTTTGTTTCCACAGAAAATAGTTAACAGTAAAATTGAATGAAAACAGTGGAAAATCATAGCACTGCTAATGTAATTGAAATTAAACATACTGTGTTTGAGAAAAGAGCTTCTCCAAGTCCTTATTCCTAAGATCACCCTGCAATCAAACCAACACGTAATGTAACCAAAAGCCAAAAACCTCAAAACGCCACCATTTGGTTGCCAAGAAACTGTCAAAAAAAAATTTTTAAAAAATACAAGTCTCCCGAAAATTAAAACCAGCATTGCTCAAGATATTCAAGAATCTCTAATTTCTAACCTTCTTTTCCCTCCTTTTCTTGGTAACCAAACAAAACAAAAATTTACACACACACACACACACACACAAAATTGAATACCAGGTGGAATTCAAGATTCTGAGAACGCTTAGGGCCGAACAAATCACGAACCCTATCAACAGCTTTGGTGACGGAATTATCAAGATTATCGATGATCGAAACCCTAAAGCCTTCATTGAGAAGCTGAACCACAGTGTGAGAGCCAATGAAACCGGCTCCTTCGGTAACCAAAATCGTCTTTTCCGAGAAATATCAATGGAGAGAATGAGAGAGAGAATACCAAAAATTCTTTACAAAGTTCTACTAGGTAATTTCCAAATTCATTTTTTTTTCTCGGGAAACAAACAGAGAGAGAGAGAGAGAGAGAGAGAGAGAGAGACCTGTAATCGGACAAAGGGGCGGAGGAGAGGGCTCTGACTATCGTCGGAGATAGTATCGCCGACCACCGCGCCTCAACCAATCGTCGGAGATGAGATGAGCTCCGAGAGAGAGAGAATTTTCTAAGAGTTCTCATTTAGTTTGGAGGATGGTTGAACAAAATGAAAATGGGTTTTCTAAGAGAGTGAGCAAAGATTTTATTCGAAAATTGGGTTTTTGAATTCTGTGTTTGTGTGAGAGAGAGAGAGACTTTATTCCGAGGGTTGTGTTAGAATTCCGTTGAAGAATGTAAAAATTTGGAGGAAACAATTAAGCGGGATTTTTGTGTTTTAGTTTATTTCGAGGGTTTTAACGACCATGGGAAGAAGATTAGTCAGATTTTAATTAGCGCGCCAGTTTTTAGCATTTGTTTCAACCATTTTCAGTGAACCCTTGGAAAAAATTGGTTGAAACAAGTTATGTTTTTTTGTAGTGTGCTAACCCGTGTATTGCATAATAAAATTACTGAAAATAAAATCTAAGAAACATTGGATTATAAAGTGATGTTATTTACTGAGTTCAAAATATTTACCTACTCAACCATTTTCTTTATATAAAGGTTTATTGCTTTTTAATCTTTTAACCATTTTTTTGCTCAATATTTGCACTTTAAAAGGTTTAAGTATTTGAATTTTCTTTTAAAAAGAGAGTGTAAAATTTTTGAGACCTTTTTTTGGGAACTTCACAACAAGAAAATAGTCTTATTGCAACAAAAATTTTCTTTGTAATAAACTTCAACTTGTTGCAATCAACCTTTATTATAATGAAATTTTTTCGTTGTCCACTATTGCAATAAATTTTGTTGCAACATACTATTGCAACAAAAATTTTGTTACAATAGAGTTTTATTGTAATAAAATATTTTTATAATTATTTTTTTTTTTGAAAGCAATATTTTTATAATTATTAAAAATACTTTATTGCAACAAAAAATATTGTTGCAATAAGTCTATGAAATTAGTTATGGTCCTAGAATATTTCTCAAAATGTACCTCATTTACAAGATATTTCATTATGGTCAAGTCCATCATATGATTGTGGGTTCAGATGTCTGTCACTCATAACTTGTCATGTATAGCAAAAATTGTATAAAAAAAAAATTCAATTTTTTTCCATGTTTAATATATCTATATACTATGTAGAATAGTTAAATTAGTAACCATACCATCTTTCATACTAAAAAAATAAAAAATAAAAAGTAAAAGTACCATTTTTTTTTTTTTTTGGAAGAATGAATAAAATTTAACTTGCCTATAAACCTAAATTTTAACTCGTATACATAATGACTATTGTACAACAAAATTATTGATCTAAAGAGTAAAAATTGGCAGAAGTGTAGACAAAGACAAACAATCACTGAAAGCATTAAAAAAAAAAAAAAAAAGAAATAACAAATTACAAATTACAATATTTTATTTTTTTATACAGTACATATAATATTATTTTCAATAATCATATATATTATATACATATATATTTTGAGAATATATTATATAATTATAAATTTTAATTTTAATGACAAGAAATTAACAAGTACTGTGTTAAGAGCTTGGCTGATGAGGAAACTAATGACAAGAAAGGAAAATGGGGAGGAATGAAATGTTGGTTACTTCGAGGGTAACCACCTCCAAACAGAGAAAGAGCAGGAAACGATAGAGGAAAGTAACTGAATTGATTCTATGCTTGTTCAATCACTGTTCTGCCAATCAGTAACTACCAACTGTAACTACCACTAACAACCTTCTAACTAACTCTCACTACCTGATCACTTAACTAAGCCTTACACCTTGCAGCTGCACTGCACATGACTCAGTATAGCACAATTACACGCACACTTAATCACAACAACAACAGGCACACCTCATCACACTACTAGGCACAACACACAGTATCCTAACATACTGGAAGGGTCAGACTTCTTAGTATTTGCTTTTGCTATTGAAGACAAGTTGAAGTGTAGACCATACCCGTGTAGGAGTTAAAGCAAATTGTAATCCCAAAACTATTAAAAAAAAAAAAAAATCTTGTCTTATTATTGCCAGTCGGCTTCAAAGAACTCTCTCGCTACAGTTATTACAAATGCAACTTTAGTTGGGGTGAAGAAAAGGAAGAGGACAAGATTTTTTGTTTACAAACGCTTGACGCAAAAATCTTGTCTTAGATATCCCACTTGCCTCATTATTGTATATGGTCGCAGTTATTGGCTTTGTGTGAATGGTTTTGTTGGTAGGTTAATATTTGTGATTGGTGATTTTCCTTCCAAATTGTTGTGTATCTGAAGGTTCAATTTTACATTAAGTACATCTATCAACTATATAAAAAGAATGAAGGTGACAAAGAACAGTGTTTTTTGTTTTTGTTTTTCGGTTTAGTCAAGTGAGTGTGTCAAAATGGTGAGTATATTTGTTTTAGTAAAACTCACAATTTCTCATAAAAAGAGGACAAGGAGAATTGAGAAACGAAGAGAAATCAAAATGATAGAAAGTTTTGGTGTGATTCATATAAACGTCAAGAACCAATTTTTTTTTCTTAAATTAATAAATTTCCAATTTCCGGTAATCAACTGATAGCTAGGTCTTTCTCCAAAAAAAAAAAAAAAAAAACTGATAGCTAGGTGATTTTTGGCATTTAATTCAATTTTAATGATATATTCTGAGACTATGATTACTTATTCTTACATCTTACAATAAGTCTAAGTAGTAATGACACAGATATTTTGATTTTTCACATGACATTATGAGGCTAAGGTGTTGCGTACAAATAAGGACTCAAATAAGAAAGTTTGAAAATAAAACCTTTAATAAGGAAAATTATTTTATTTTACAATAAAGCTAGTAATGTATGCAATTGATGGCTTTAAAAGTCCTACTAATGTTTGAAAATTTTCCTAATCAAATACTACCATTCACTGCTGCTATTCTTATATTTGAATTTCAATTTTTGCAAAGAGACTGATATTGCCACCAACTGATAAAAACTGATTTCATCAGATCATTTAAATGAGCTTTAAATAGAAATTATAAATTTTATAAATAAATAAAAAAAAAACTTTTAACACTTGCAATGTGTTATTATAGGATCACAACCAATTTCATATTTATTTTCACAATTATCTTATGTGGTCATTTATTCATATCAAATAATTATGTAGATAGGTATAAAATTAATTGTGGTCCTAGAATTTTTTCTCTCTCAAGTACTATCACATGGTAGGTGACTGTTTTTGTCACATGAGTGGTAAAAAGAAAATAATGAATTTACATCTCTACCATTCACAACGTGTTATTTATAACAAAAATAGTGTTAGCATAATTTGTCTCTCTTACTTTTTTTTTTTTTTTTTTTTCCCTTCTTTCTTCTCATTTCTAAACAAAAACTTTGTTCCCACACCCTCATCTGACAACCATCACATTTAGTCCTCCTGTCATTTATTTCTCACCTTAACAAAAATCAAAATGTTCAGTGGTATTGATTGAGCAACAAAATCAGAACACTCAACAAAACCGCTGCAAAACAAAACTGAAAAAAGAAAAAGAAGAAGTATAGAGTTGAGAATGACACAAAGGAAGTCCAAACAAGAAGACAAATCCAAAATCTATCAATTACTTTCTTAAGGAGTAGAGAGTAGAGATTAATTGTTAGTGTTTTGACATCACATCACATTCCAGAATTGCTACTTGAAATTTTAAGTGTCACGTAGTTTATATGATGTCCTATAGAGACTCTTATACATAAATAATATAATCCCCTTCTTTTTTACCAAAAAAAAAAAAAAAAAAAGATAAAGCCTGACCGAGATTCTAAATTCTTCTGAATTCAATAAAATAAAAAAAACAACAGCTTCTTTAAACAACAATTTTTTTTTATTTTTTTATTTTTTGAGAAATACACACACACACACACACATATATATATATATAAGGGAAGGGGATGAGAGAAGGGAATACACTCACATGCCAATACCAAAACAGCATGCGACAATTAGTGTCGCGGAGTAAGTGATAAATCCCTTCTCAATATCACACCTTACTAATCTGCATGCATCAGTTAGTGTCGCGGAGCAAGTGATAAACCCCTTCTCAATATCATTCCTTACCAATGTGAGACAACTCGACAACACTTAGTATTTTTTTAATTTGAGAAACACACACATACACACATATAGGGAAAGGGAGATGAGATAAGGGAATACACTCACATACCAACGCCAAAACTATATGCGGCAGTTAGTGTCGCAGAGCAAGTGATAAATCCCTTCTCAATATCATATTTTACCGATGTGGGATGACTCAACAACACTGAGTATCTTTTTTATTTGAGAAAAACACACACATATAGGGGAAGGGGGATTAAACAACAATTATTGGTAGGATAGGATAGCAATTATTATTGTTATTATTATTTTGAGTAAAGGTAGGACATAGGCGTTACAAACTTATTTAGATTAATCTATTGTTTTCCTTCATAGCATTGTAAAAATGGTCATGAAGAATTGGTCCTTCTGTCAATAGATTAATCTATTAACAGAAGGACCAATTTCTATTGGTATTTCAATGTGTGTGTGTATATATATATATATATATATTGTGAGGACACGATTCGTAACGAACCACAACAGTATTGGGTTCGCACGTAAAAAGGCCCAAACAATATCATTTGTAGAGCGTGGGTTTGAAAGGCTAGGCCTTGGTCACCAGGCGGTGGGTTTTTCGTGGTGTTCATACATGGTTAAGCTGTTTTCACCCCTGGAGTCTTTCTCCTGGAGGTGGGCTGGGAGGCTCTGGTTTTTGGCCATTTTTCCCAGCCCCTTCTCTAGATTATTTACTTTTCCTTTTATACTAGCCTGCGTTCGCTGCCCTTCGTCCACGTGTAGGGTCAACCTTTTCAAGACTGATACTTGTCCCATCAGCCCATACCCAAAGTCGTTGGGGGTGGTTGTAAAAGCCGAAGAATACGGTTTTGTCAGGTGCAAAGTATTGAATGGCAGTAAGGGCAGCTTTTCCTGGATATTTTTAGATTTTCTTTCAAACTTAGTCCTATACCGTTTTTGCCCCTCTTTCCGGTGGGATTTTGGGTTTATCGAGGACTGAACTGTCCTCGGCTGTATCCCAAGGCTATCTTGTGCTTTATATTATTGAGCTTGGGCCATAGCCCTCCTCGGCTTGGGCCTTTGGACTCCCCACAAGTAAATGGGTCTGGCCCATAAATTATTGGGCCCCACAATAGCCCCTCAAAACCCTGCTATCCGACCTCTTGGTTGGAAAGGAGGGTTTTGGTAATACCGAGCCTTTATTATGGCTCATTTAATTCAGTCTTTCATTGATGTTGGCGGTTCTCCACCTGCCCAGGAGATGTACCGGTCTACGAGATGTTCCTCCTAATTTATCCACGACGCGCTCATGCCATTTGGCTATCCAAAGCGTGTCTTTAATAGTTTCCCTTTACGAGATCTTTCAGATTTAATGGTTATTGATGGTGTGGGGAAGCGGAATGGGCATATTATTGTTTGCAGATTTCCTTGGAGATCTGAACATATTAAGTACCTTCCGCTTAGCCCCTCATATAAAAAGAAAAGGCGAGAGTTGTTTCTCCCATACATGAACCCCTTTAATCCCCCCAAAATCTGAAACCCTTAGACTCCTCCCAGAGTTTACTTTTACCCTCTGGTTATACGTTAAGTTGTGATACGTTCACCATAGTAATAAGCAATGAAGGAACCATGCCCCTCCCAAAAACACCATGTTTTAATAAAGCTCGACATGGCTCGGTCAAGGCAAGGATGGCGGAGACTCAAGATTTGTCTCACTTTCCTTTCAGCCAAAATCCGAAGCAGGGGCTCGTCACGTCAACCTTTCAGCCAAAATCCGAAGCAGGGGCTCGTCACGTCAACCTTTCGGCGTGACTGAGCCGAGGACACCCATTATCAGAACCAACCGCTCTCTCATGAGCAAATCTAACATGGCACCAGTGTGTTAGGAGTCAGGACTGAAGCAGGGACTAAGTGCCCCTGTTTCTTCCTCTCTTTGTTCACTGGTGCCTCCTTTTGCCTCTCTTTCTTCTTCTTTCCACCACCAGATCCATCCTGGTGCTTTTCCTTCTCCCTCTTTTGCTCCTTTTTCTTTCTTTTCATCTCTTCCCTCTTCTTCTCCTCCTTCTTTTCATTCATCTCCTCCATCTTCTTCATTCATCTCCTCAATCTTCTTCCTCCATCTCCTCCATCTTTTTCTGAAGAAGGTCCTTCTCTCAATATGGGCGATACTGAGGCAGAGTTTGGAAGGACTTCGGAGACGAGTTTAAAAAGACACCTGATTGTTTACTTATCTGTATTGCTGATTTTTTTTTTTTTTTTTTTTTTTTTTTTTTTTTTACTGTTTCGGCAGTTCACCTTTTGTATAGGCTTGTTTAAGCCCCTCTTTGTACGTTGTAATACATCTTTATATTAATAAAAATTGTTATCACTTTACTTCGCATGTTCTATCTCTATATTTCCAAAACGATAACGCAATGCATAGACATACAATCTTGTAAATTCTTTTTATTTTTAAACCGTGACCGATGTCTAGGACCAAAGTTCCAGTTAATAAAAAGATCTTGCTCTGTGTTTATAAAAATAATCCGGCTTAATAATACTGAATTGAACAAATGATACTTAGGGCTGAAACTTCCATTAGGCAGGAAAAGAAAGGACATTATGATGAGCTTACTGAGTCGGTCGGGCACAATACCGCCGACCTTAGAGTACAATACTTGGGGCCCTAACCCCTTATCAAAGAGAAGGGCGCTTTTACGAATTTGCAAGTGCTGTTCGGCACAATAATATAGCATTTGAATCAATGACAACTAGGGCCAAAATACTCGCTAAGAAAAAGATATCACCATAACTTTAATAGAGTTGTTTGGCACAACAATGCCGACCTGTGAAAAACGATACTTACCCCAAAACTAGCCGAGATGGGAGCTGAATGCTCGATGCAGTGTAGGAAGTAACCATCCAAAGACATATCACCCGCAAAATGAACAGCCCCCTTAGGCTACTGAATAGTGGGGCGTTTCACCATCTTCTTAACACTCTTACTGGCCTTAACCTTTTACAATATTTGAGCCGAGGATTGAGTAACTTAAAATTTTTATTAAGTAGCCAATCTTACGAAACTCAATCTTTTTCTCATCTAAGTAGTTGGTTTCCCCATAGGTTTGAGTCCGAGGACCATACAATACCTTGGTTCTGTCCAAAACCCAGTTTTTCTCATCCAAGTAGTTGGTTTCCCCATAGGCTTGAGTCCGAGGACCATGCAATGCCTTGGTTCTGTCCAAAACCCAGTTTTTCTCATCCAAGTAGTTGGTTTCCCCATAGGCTTGAGTCCGGGGACCATGCAATACCTTAGTTCTGTCCAAAACCCAGTTTTCCTCATCCAAGTAGTTGGTTTCCCCATAGGCTTGAGTCTGAGGACCATGCAATGCCTTGGTTCTGTCCAAAACCCAGTTTTCTCATCCAAGTAGTTGGTTTCCCCATAGGCTTGAGTCCGAGGACCATGCAATGCCTTGGTTCTGTCCAAAACCCAGTTTCTCATCCAAGTAGTTGGTTTCCCCATAGGCTTGAGTCCGAGGACTATGCAATGCCTTGTTTCTTGTCCAAAACCCAGTTTTCTCATCCAAGTAGTTGGTTTTCCCCATAGGCTGAGTCCGAGGACCATACAATACCTTGGTTCTGTCCAAAACTCAGTTTTTCTCATCCAAGTAGTTGGTTTCCCCATAGGTTTGAGTCCGAGGACCATACAATACCTTGGTTTTGTCCAAAACCCAGTTTTCTCATCCAAGTAGTTGGTTTCCCCATAAGTTTGAGTCCGAGGACCATACAATACCTTGGTTCTGTCCAAAACTCAGTTTTTCTCATCCAAGTAGTTGGTTTCCCCATAGGTTTGAGTCCGAGGACCATACAATACCTTGGTTCTGTCCAAAACCCAGTTTTCTCATCCAAGTAGTTGGTTTCCCCATAGGTTTGAGTCCGAGGACCATACAATACCTTGGTTCTGTCCAAAACTCAGTTTTTCTCATCCAAGTAGTGGTTTCCCCAAGCTTGAGTCCGAGGACCATGCAATACCTTGGTTCTGTCCAAACCCAGTTTCCTCATCCAGTAGTTGGTTCCCCATTAGGCTTGAGTCCGGGGACCATGCCAATACCTTGGTTCTGTCCAAAAACCCAGTTTTCCCTCATCCAAGTAGTTGCGTTTCCCCATAAGGCTGAGTCCGAGGACCATGCAATGTCTTATTCTGTCCAAAACCCAGTTTTCCTCATCCAAGTAGTTGGTTTCCCCATAGGCTTGAGTCCGAGGACCATGCAATGCCTTGGTTCTGTCCAAAACCCAGTTTTCCTCATCCAAGTAGTTGGTTTCCCCATAGGCTTGAGTCCGAGGACCATGCAATGCCTTGGTTCTGTCCAAAACCCAGTTTTCTCATCCAAGTAGTTGGTTTCCCCATAGGCTTGAGTCCGAGGACCATGCAATACCTTGGTTCTGTCCAAAACCCAGTTTTCCTCATCCAAGTAGTTGGTTTCCCCATAGGCTTGAGTCCGGGGACCATGCAATACCTTGGTTCTGTCCAAAACCCAGTTTTCCTCATCCAAGTAGTTGGTTTCCCCATAGGCTTGAGTCCGAGGACCATGCAATGTCTTGGTTCTGTCCAAAACCCAGTTTTCTCATCTAAGTAGTTGGTTTCCCCATAGGCTTGAGTCCGAGGACCATGCAATGCCTTGGTTTTGTCCAAAACTCAGTTTTCTTATCCAAGTAGTTGGTTTCCCCATAGGCTTGAGTCCGAGGACCATGCAATGCCTTGGTTCTGTCCAAAACTCAGTTTTCTCATCCAAGTAGTTGGTTTCCCCATAGACTTGAGTCCGAGGACCATGCAATACCTTGGTTCTGTTCAAAACTCAATTTTTGGCGTGGGTCCTTGGCTTTAGGGGAATTAGATCCTCAGCCAAGCCCCTAGAGTTATCCATGCGATTTAATGCTACCAAGCGTAGCCCCTAGTCAAGAAGCATAGACCTTAGTGGAACTTTACACTTAAACTCTATAACCAGTTGTTAGAAATGACAAAGGAACTCTCTCGACCTACCATCTATGCCAACACACAAGCCTTTCCCACAGACGGCGCCAATTGTGAGGACACGATTCGTAACAAATCACAACAGTGTTGGGTTCGCACGTAAAAAGGCCCAAACAATATCATTTGTAGAGCGTGAGTTTGAAAGGCTAGGCCTTGATCACCAGGCGGTGGGTTTTTCGTAGTGTTCATACATGGTTAAGCTGTTTTCACCCCTGGAGTCTTTCTCTTAGAGGTGGGCTGGGAGGCTCTGGTTTTTGGCCATTTTTCCCAGCCCCTTCTCTAGATTATTTACTTTTCCTTTTATACTAACCTGCGTTCGCTGCCCTTCGTCCACGTGTAGGGTCAACCTTTCCAAGACTGATACTTGTCCCATCAGCCCATACCCAAAGTCGTTGGGGGTGGTTGTAAAAGCCGAAGAATACGGCTCTGTCAGGTGCAGAGTATTGAATGGCAGTAAGGGCAACTTTCCCTGGATATTTTTAGATTTTCTTTCAAGCTTAGTCCTATACCATTTTTGCCCCTCTTTCCGGTGGGATTTTGGGTTTGCCGAGGACTGAACTGTCCTCGGCTGTATCCCAAGGCTATCTTGTGCTTTATATTATTGAGCTTGGGCCATAGCCCTCCTCGGCTTGGGCCTTTGGACTCCCCACGAGTAAATGGGTCTGGCCCATAAATTATTGGGCCCCACATATATATATATTTTTTATTTCTTTGTTTTTTATATTTAGTGTAGAAAAAAACTTAAGTACAGTACTTTAGGTATTGTTCTTTAGATTCCCCTCTTAAGATTCAGTTATGTGGTTATTTAATTAAAACATACATTTCTATCCCATGAGAAAAAATCTACATAACAAAATTTTAGGAAGAGAACCTAAGGAACAGCACCTAAATACTGTACCTAAGTCTTGCTCTTTAGTGTATTATCAGTAAACATGCAATCAAAACGTTTTTATGTTTTGATTGAAAGTTTTATACTAGCTAGAACTATCGGTGCTACTTACTTTATAATTAAAGTGTGTAGTAGTCAAATATATGGCCCCATTGGCAAGGGTGGATGATTCTTTGAGTGGGTCCCCACATATTCTTTTCCCATCATCCCATATGATCAGCTTCACTTGTAAGAATTAAAGGCATATACATGCTAGCTACTAGAACACAGATAATCAATAGATCCACAAGGATTAAGGACGTACCTCCAGATACTTTGAATAAACCTAAATAAATTACAAATAGCAATAGTCACGTATGTGCACATCAGCACATGGCCCAGGCAGATCTTCCTCTCCATGTTCCTCCTTACAAGACGAATTTCGATGGGGCAAGCAACCCTGATCTTTCAAAGATGAGATCTAGGTTTTGTCTAGTGTTAGGAGTGGAGAAAGGACCTAGCCTTATATTATATACAGTAAATATCCACTCATCATAGATCAGACTTAAAACCCAACACTCTACCTCACATCAGACTATTGCATAAGCCCAATAAAACAAGGTTTACCGAGGCCCAATACTGAATTTCACCACAGCATATTACCAGGCCCTCCAGGTTTATTAATTGAGTCACATCCAACCCGTTTTATGAATCCAAAAGTTCAATTAGTAGAAGTCCAATTCTAACATTCTCCCACTTGGGCAACATTAATTGCTGTTTGTAATTTTGAGAAATAATTTTGAAAATGACTCTTAGGTTGAACAACAATTTCTATGGTGGCCATCCTAATTATCAACTCAGTTAAAACACCTCCAACGTGATCTGATCCAACAAACCAACTAACATGGACCAAGGTTGGCATTATGCAATTATTTGCATAAATTCATCCATGATCACTATGTTAGTAATTCTGTTGACATGATCACTATCTGATTTGATGCGTGTAATATGGACTTGATACCACTCCTCTATGTGGTCAATTATGCCAAGTCCATAATGGTCCTCTAAATTGGTTTTCTCATGAAAACCCCATACCATCAATTTGAAATGTGTAAACACTTCCTGAACTAAGACAAAGAACATGTCTTCCCGCAGTAGTATGAACAAACAACATATCACTTGTCAAAAGCAAAATAAGTATGCTTTCCAATGGTCACAAAGCCATCATATGTTTCATTTTTTGATATACAGTAACATCTATTACATAAGAGCAACTCATCCACTAGTACATCTCGAGATCTTTAACTACATAGATCTAATATAATTGACAAAGCAATCATGTTTAAGATTGATGTCATGCATTTAAGGGCTTTTATCAACCATGTCATCATTTATTAACAATGTGCACAAGAATTGAAGACATAGCTTTAATCAACATTTAATTGACAAAATCAGTTGTAACATTAAATGAATTCCCAAGCAGCTCATACAAAAAAATGTATTTTGGATGCACTATCTCTCATGAGACAGTCACACTATATTCAAAATTCTTGAAATAGTTAAGAAACTCAATAATATTTAATAAAATCAAGATATAACTAAAATATCTTTACCACTTTGCTATGAAACAAGCTCAATTTATCAACATGAGTTTCTTTGACAATATTTAATATTAACAGTGCCCATCAACAAGGTTCAACTTCCCAAACTAACATTATTGCCTGGCAAAAATGGCCCATTACCATCAATTTTGGAAATAATTTGCTCAGAAACACTGTTTCCGAACTATATAGCAATCTACCACTTTTTCGGGCCTATAGCGGCGTTTTCCGCAAAATTTTTTTTATAAGTCCCCATAACAGGTTCAAGGGGCCCTATAGTGGCGTTTTTTAAGCCCTATAGTGACGTTTTCGGGCCCTATAGCGGCGTTTTCGGAAAAAGTGGTATTTCCCTAATTATTTCCGAAACAGTGCTCTGTTGCTAAATATTTCAAAAATTAATGCTAATGGGCCATTTTTGCCTTATTGCCTTTCATAGGACCAATCCATCACATACTATGTGCCATAATTAAGCAAATGATTCCCACCAATCACACATGTTTATCTTTAGTGTTTCTTAGAAAATTTTGAAAGAAAAAGATATTCAAAGTGAGAGTTACAAACATTTATAGATCTTGGGTAAAGTCTTAAAACCATCCAAAAATTGTTTCCAATATTCACAATAGTTTTCATTTCAAGTTGTATAACTTTTGGCCCAAAAACTGTCAAATTCGTAAATTCTGCATATCCTCATACAACATTCATACATTCAAGATTCATACAACTCACAATAAATTTTGATGAAAAGAAACTTGATACTCTCGTGCATCTTATATACAACTCTCGTACATCTGAGATTCTATAAACTTTGTTTTTTCATTTGTTTGCCACATTTTTTGTCACTCTCCCTCTACTAAAGAGGAATTAACGCTTTTCACATTAAAAAAAATTGGGACAAAACATATTCTTTTATGTATTGAAAAATATAGCGATTCAATAATCAAACAAAACACTTGATAATTTGGAGCCACAATGAAATGCTTTCTTTAGACAATGTAGGCACCCACACAACAGTTGCTAAAAGGTTGCTATAAATTTATCTCTTGAATACAACCAAGTTTATTAGGTTCTAAAAATAACATTTTCGGTAAAGTCCTAGTGGATTTTTAGTGCTCCTAAGAAATTTTTGAAAGAAGAAGATATTCAAAGTGACTAAGTGAGAGTTAGAACCATTTATATATGTCATGGGCAAGAAGTTATAACCGTCCATATTTTTTTTCATTTCATTGCCACAGTTTCTTTCACTTTATATCTACTAAAGAGGAAGTAACACTAATCACATTAAAAAAAAAAAAAAAAAGGACTACACATCAAATTTTCACTAGCAAAATATATAATAAAAAAATAGAGATTTAATAATCAAACAAATCATTTGACAATTTGGAGCCATAACGAAACGCTATCCTTAAACAATATATGCACCCACACAAGAGTTGTTGAAATGTTACTACAAATTTATCCCAAGGTTACAACCAAGTTTATTACATTCTAAATACAAAAATTTTAGAGAAGCCCCAGAGGATTTTTAGTGTTTGTTAGAAAGTTTTGAAAGAGTATTGAAAGTGAGACTTAGAATCATTTATATATCACAAGTAAAGAGCTATAACTGTCCAAAAATTGTTTCCAATATTCACAAACATTTTCATTTCAAGTAAGACAAATTTCGTCCCAAAAACTATCAAATTCGTAAGTTTTACATAATCTTGTGCAACAGTCGTATGTTTTGGTTTTGTACAAACTCTCGGGACAATTTGATGCAAAAGAAACTCAAAAGTCTCATACATCTTAAATACAACTCTCATACTTAAAAGATTCTCTAATTTTTTTTTTTTTAATTTCACTTCATTGCCATAGTTTTTGTCACTTTAGCTCTACTAAAGAGGATTCAATATTTCTTACATTAAAAAGAATTGGGACTAGACATCACTTTTTCACTACCAAAAAACATAATGAAAATAATATAGTGATTCAGTAATCGAACAAAATATTTTAGAATTTGGAGCCACAACGAAATGATACCCTTAGACAATATATGCACCCACACAAGAGTTGATAAAGGGTACTATAAATTTATCCCCAAGATACAATCAAGTTTATTACGTTCTAAAAATAGCAATTTTGGAAAAGGCCCTGAGGAGTTTTAGTGTTTCTTAGAGTGTTTTGAAAGATATAGATATTCAAAGTGAGAGTTACAATCATTTATATATCATGGGTAAAGTCTTATAACCATCCAAAAACTGTTTCCAATATTCACATTAGTTTTCATTTCAAGTTGTACAACTTTTGGCCCAAAAACTGTCAAATTCAAAAATTTTGCATAATCTCGTACAACACTTTTACGTTTGAGTTTCGTACAACTTTCAATTGATTTTGATGAAAAGAAACTTGATACTCTCGTACATCTTACATACGACTCTCATGCATCCGAGATTTTATTAACTTTGTTTTTTTATTTGTTTACCACATATTTTTTCACTCCCCTATACTAAAGAGTAGTTAACACTATTCACATTAAAAAGAATTGGGACTAAACATATTGTTTTCTGTACTGAAAAATATAATTAAAAAAAATATAGTGATTCAATAATCAAACAAAACATGTGATAATTTGGAGCTACAATGAAATGCTTTCCTTAGACAATGTATGCATCCACACAACAGTTGCTAAAAAGTTACTATAAATTTATCTTTTGAATACAACCAAGTTTATTAGGTTCTCAAAATAGAAATTTTGGTAAACTCCCAGTGGATTTTTAGTGTTTCTAAGAAAGTTTAGAAAGAAGAAGACATTGAAAGTGAGAGTTAGAATCATTTACATATCATGAGTAAGGAGTTATAATTGCCCATAAACTATTTTCAATATTCACAAACATTTTCATTTCAAGTGGAAAAAATTTTATCCAAAAAACTATCAAATTTGTAAATCCTGCAAAATCCCCTACAAAACCTGAATGTTTGAGTTTCGTACTAACTCTCAAGAAATATTGATGCAAAAAAATTTGAAACTCCCGTACGTCTTACGTACATCCCTCGTACGTACAAGATTCTCTAAATGTTTTTTTTTTTTTTTTCCTCATTACATTAGCATCGTCTCTTTCACTTTAGTTCCACTAAAGAGGAAGTAACACTTCTCACATTAAAAAAAGGGGGCTTCACATCAAAGTTTCACTACCAAAAAATATAATAAAAAAATATCGTAATTTAATAATCAAACAAATCATTTGACAATTTGGAGCCACAACAAAATTCTATCATTAGACACTATATGCACCCGCACAAGAGTTGCCAAAATGATACTACAAATTTATCCCAAGGATACAACCAAGTTTATTACATTCTAAATACAGCAATTTTAGAAAAGTCCCAATGGATTTTTAGTGTTTCTTCAAAAGTTTTCAAAAAAGTACTAAAAGTGACAGTTAGAATCATTTATATATCACAGGAAAAGAGTAATAACTATCCAAAAACTGTTTCCAATATTCACAAATGTCTTCATTTCAAGTGGAACAAATTTTGTCCCAAAAGCTATCAAGTGTGTAAATTTTGCATAATCTTGTGCAACTGTCGTACGTTCAACTTTCGCAGAAACTCTCAGGAAAATTTGACACAAAAGAAACATGAAAATCTTGTATGTCTTACATACAACTCTTGTACATAAGAGTCTCTAATTTTTTATTTTTTTTCACTTCATTGCCACAATTTTTGTCACTTTAGCTCTACTAAGGAGGATTGAACACTTCTCACATTAAAAAATTGGGATTAGACATCACTTTTTCACTACCGAATAGTATTATGAATATAATATAGTGATTCAATAATAAAAAATAAATAAATAAACGTTTTAGAATTGCGAACCACAACAAAATGCTATCCTTAGACAATATATGCCCTTACACAAGAGTTAATAAAAGGTACTTCAAATTTATCCCTAGGATACAACCAATTTTGTTACATTCTAAAAATAGAAATTTTGGATAAGGCCCTACGGAGTTTTAGTGTTTCATAGAATGTTTTTGTTGGGTTCTAAGACTTTAGGTTTAAATGTATTAGAACTTCAATTTGTAATATTGGCAAACCATGATCAAAACGTTTAGTCTTATTTTAGACTTGCTCAAAGTATGCTTAAGTGTAAAGTTGGAATCGAGTGCACTGCAGGATTTACTGTGTAAATATGCCTGGCTCGATCGATCGAAGTTCATGTAGATTATTTTTCTGCAGAATTTTCCAACTTAGCCCAAGCCCATTTGACGTGTAGGATTTTATGTTTTACCCTAGGTATAAAAGGAAAAACCCTAGCCACGTTTTTATGTTGTTGCAGTTGTTGTTTATGCTGTGTATGTGAATCTCTTGTGAGATCTAGAGGTGTTTGTCTTCACATATACTTAGGGTTATCAAGAATCAAGATTATGTCAAAAACTTGATGATCATTCAATTGCTACATTAAGAGCTTAAAATTACACAAGCGGGAGTGCTTGTACTTGCTGTGGATCTGAGAAATAAGTAGTCCATGGACTCGGAACTATCATGTGGTTGTGGTAGTAAGTTTCCTACTAGAGGTAGTAATAGAATGTTGGTAATCTAAGTCACTATTGTGTAAACTTCAATTCTTTCATAGTGGATCTGTTTTACCTTAAGGATAGTTAGGTTAAATCCTCCCTAGGTTTTCTACCAATTTGTTTTTTCTGGGTTATCATATCATTGTGTTCTTTATTTTTCACACTGTTTGAATGATATGATTTATCTGTGTTAACCTAGATCTACATAATTTACCTAAGTTAATCACTTAGTTAAATAACTAGGTTAATTTGGTTGTGTTTTAAGGGGTCTAAAAACATACAGTTTTGAAAGAAGAAGATATTCAAAAGTGAGAGTTACAATCATTTATATATCATGGGTAAAGTCTTATAACCATCTAAAAACTATTTCCAATATTCACATTAGTTTTCATTTCAAGTTGTAGAACTTTTGGCCCAAAAATTGTCAAATTTGTAAATTCTGCATAATCTCGTACAACACTTGTACGTTCAAGTTTTGTGCAACTTTCACATTAGTCTCCTACGTGTTATATACAAATCTCGTACGTTCAAGATTCTTTAAACTGTGTTTTTTCATTTTGTAAAGTTGAATTTATTTAACTACGTATTGGCTTTATTCTGTGCCAAATTTGCTTGTAATTCAGCATTTAGAAACCCTGTATTTAAGTGAGAATAATGTAAAGGTTGTGTGTGAGAGAATGTGAAAATTTGATCAAGAGTGTGCAACAAGAAGGTGACTCACGACTAGAACTTGCAACTGACTCGTGAGTGGTGACTCACCAAAATGATGCACACTCACCAAAATGATGCACACGTGTGAAGCATGCAAGAAGATAAAGAGTCAGGATAGTTGGATCACTATAGGACAAAAAGTACAATCTGGCTTAGTCTGGTCACTGGCGACTGGAACTCGCGACTCATCCCAATCGCAAAGTGACTCGCCATGACCTTTCACATTCCATCTCATACCCTACTATAAATACCCGTCTACCCACGACATGTAGAGAGGAGGAAGAGCGAATTTTGAGAGAAAAACCCTAGAGAAAAACAAGATTAATAATTTGGAGCCACAATGAAATGCTTTCCTTGGACAATGTTTGCACCCACACATGAGTTGTTTAAAAGTTACTTTTAATTTATCCCCATAATACAACCAAGTTTATTAGGTTCTAAAAATAGCAATTTTGGTGCAGTCCCAAAGGAATTTTTGTATTTCTAAGAAATTTTTGAAAGAGGAAGACATTGAAAGTGACAGTTAGAATCATTTATAGATCATGAGTGAGGAGGTATAACTCCATAAACTGTTTTCAATATTTACAAACGTTTTAATTTGAAGTGGAACAAATTTTGTCCAAAAAACTATCAAATTCGTAAATTTTGCAGAATCCCCCGCAACATTCGTACAATCGAGTTTCGTACAAGCTCTCAAGAAATATTGATGTAAATAGGGCTATAAACAAGCCAAACTTTGCCAAGTAGTGTGTGTTTGAGCTTGGCTCGTCAGTAAAAATAAAATGCTCGAGCTTTGCTTGAGCTCGATACAAGCCTAAAAATAATGTTTGAACTTGAGCTTGTGAGAATGTCAAAAAGATTAAGCTCAGTTTGGATTGGCTTGATTAGTTAGTCAAGTCAAACTCGAGCTTAATATCAATCTTAAACTCAAGCTTAATTCAAGCTTTTTAGCTTGGGATCCAAATAATTGTATTATCAAATTCTTATATCTCCAAAAATCAAGTAAAAAAAAAAAATATATATATATATATATACCTATTTCAGCGTGCTTCGAATTCCACCTGTGATTAGAAATTTTTCAAATTACAAATTTACATAATTAAATCCATCCATTCATCATTCATTGTCTATAGCTTGAGTGATTGTTCAAAATACAATTTTTACATCCACATTTGTCATTTGTGCAACTATAATCTTTACCAATCTAAATAAATTAACATTCCAAAACATATATAAATAAACAAGAAATCAAATTTAATATCCAAAAACACAAAGCACAAAACAAAGCTAATTACAAAGAAACTATAATATTTTCAATAGCTAGCCACAAAGGACTCTGCACCTTAAGAAAAGAAAAGAAAAGCACAACCTCATTCCAAACTATATACCAAACTCCCACAAACACAATCAACTAATTACAATGCTAAGTTATTATCAAACAAATACAACCAACAAGATTTCTCTAAGTGATATAGAAATTTCATAAACAACCATAACTTGGAAATCGGGATGGTTTTGCGATATCATACAAACTACAATGTAAAACAACTATAAAAATATATAAAAATTTTCCAAACATGGAGACCTATGGTGAGTGAAGACTGTGAATGTCTTGGAGGTAAAGAGTGAAGATGGTAGTGAAGCCAAATACAACGTCGGATATAGAGCCGTTGCTAGAGCTTTTCGTATACCCACTAGAACCCTTAGATTACATGATGATTCAATGAACATAGATTCTAAATCCTCTTCGCTAGCATCAAACTCATCCAAATCTAGGACTTGTTCACCAATAGATGAGATTGCAAAGAGATCTTGGGAAGATTTGGTGAAATTTTGACTGAGAGAGAGAGAGTTGTATTCTTCTTTGTGAAAAATTGGGGGAAAAACTAATGGTAAAAGAGAGAGGTTAAGGCTTCTCAAAGAAGTTTTAGTTTTCTGAAGGTAGCATATAGTTTTAGGTTGCAGAAGATAGACATTGGACTACGACATTGAGAGTGACAAATAAAAATCTTAGTTTTGATAAAACTGGATTGTGAAGTTAGGCAAAGACTAGAAGTCTAGAAAGACTTACATATGTAACTAAATGGGAAAGACTTACTATATATTTCATAAATTTACAAGGATTGTGGGTGGGAGAATAGCCATACATGGGCCCACTTGGATTAAAAAAAATATGTAACTTATATCTAAAAGTGTTCCATGGTTTGTTTAGAGGGAGTGTTAAAAAAAAATTAGACGAAAGAAGTGTTGGAAAATCCAGCAAACTAAAAAAAATTTTATTCAATAATATAAACCCTAAAAAATTAGCAATGACAAAAATAAATAGATAGAGTTAGAAAAATCTCATAAACTATAGAATCACGCAAAATGCATTGTCCTTAAAGGTTGAGTTGTGCCACTTGGAGTAGAACTCGGTGCAAATGGCTCTCTTGGCCGAACAACCCCTTAGGATTATATTATAGTGATTTCGTCAAGTTGAACATACACTCATACAAGAAGAACTAAGAACAAACTTATTTGTCAAATTAAGTTGAAATTTTTGTGGAGATAAGCCAAAAAAAATAAAGCAGAACAAAAGGAGAGAGGCGGCAGTGAGAGCTGGGAAAAAACTGAAGAAAAGAATGGTAGAATAAGGGTTTTATAAGCCAAAGAAGAAAAGGACACATGGGGTGATTGATGGGCTCCAATGGTCACTATGCATGCCCAACAAGCAGCACATTAAATGCCCCCAACGGGCTACTTAGCCAATGCCCAACAGGTTGAACACATAATGGATTAGAAAGAAAGAAAGGGAAAAAGACAAAGACAAAGCCCAAGCCCAAATCCAAGACCAACACCTAGCCCATTATTTCAAGTTATCACTTAAGGAGGATAATGGCTTATAAACCTATAACTTGGTTCACTCCTAACCAATGTGGGACACAAAGCAAAGGCTTAGTATTTGAAACACACCCACTCCAATAAGAAGAAAAATTAATGGGTAGTGGTAAGTGGTCTCATGTGGACTATGTTATTACTAAAATATATATAATGTCATTATAATGAGTTTATTTAGTAAGCGTATATCAAGCTTTTTATCAAGTTATAAATAAGCCTAAGCTCAGCTTGTTTTGTATCAAGCCCTATTGTTCACAAACTTTTTTTTTTTAGGGGGCTCTGCTTGTTTATTAAACAAGCCTAAAACGAAGACTCAAGCTTGGCTTATTTATAAACAAATGAACATGAACAAGCTTTTTATCAAGCTGAGCCCAGTTATTCATGAACGTCTTTGTTCGTTTACAGCCCTATTCATCTTAGACTAGCCTTTTGGTTTATGTCCTTTAACCTCCTTTGTTCCTTCGTGTTCTTCATCATGAACTTGATGTTTTTAATACTTTTGACCATTATAAGTACACTTATTACCTATTAGGAAATATATATTGTGGGGCCCAATAATTTAAGGGCCAAGCCCAATTGCTCCTGGAAAATCCGAAGGCCCAATCCGAGGAGAGCTGTGGCCCAAGCTCTACAATACAGAGCACAAAACAATTTTTGGGAGGCAGCCGAGGACGGTTCAGTCCTCGGCAGATCCTGAATCCCACCGGAATAAAGGGGTAAAACAGGTATAGGGACGAATTTGTAAGGAGATCCAAAATATCTTGGGGAAGTTATCCTTACTACCCTTCCAGATAAGACTCAACACATGACAGAGCCGTACTCTGCAGCCTTATCAACCATACCCAGCAATTCTGGGATTAGACTGATGGGACAAATATCAGTCTTACAAAGATTGACCCTACACGTGGACGAAGGATAGTTAACGCAGACGAGTATAAAAGAAGAAAGCAAGTAAATCTAAAGGGGGATCCCATCCCACCTCCAAAAAAGAAAGATCACATGGGGGAGAACATCTCAACAACACCGGACTTCACTGAAGAAAGTCCGTCGTTGGATAACCGGGGTAAGGCCTCAATGGTCCTCGGATCAACTCCGAGGAGTCCCATCCCATAGGGTACGACGTCTTAGGGCTTAAATGTTCAAGCCTAACTCCTTTTTTCTACATGAATTCCTCTAAAACCAAGATCGGGCACCGCCCCGTGACCAGCGGCTAGCTTTTCAAGCCCACTCTCTACAAATCATATTGTGAGGGATCTTTCATGCGCAAGCCCAACATCCTTATTGGGCCGCCAGAGAATTGTGTCCTTACATATATATATATATATATATATATATATATACTAGTCAAGGCAGCACGTGCAAGGCAAGTGCTAGCCCTGAAAAAAAAAAGTAATGATTAAGGTCAATTTTAAATTTTATTTATATCACAAAATAAAAATATAAATCATTTGATTTTTAAAATACATAGGAAAAAAAAGTAATGATTAAGATCAATTTTAGATTTTATTTGTATCACAAAATAAAAATATAAATCATTTGATTTTTAAAATACATAGAGATTTACATTAATAAAAAGAGACATTAATTTTAAGAATTTTGATAATTATGTTATAAAAAGTTAATTTCAATCGTATAAGACCATGACAGATCCCAGTCTAATATTTTATTATTTTATTTTGACCTATAACTTACACCTCAATAGTTGTGAATATATTGTAATAACAACAAAATGTCACAACATTTTTAGTTGTGCTAGATCTCGTATAATATTTTATTATTTTATTTTATTTTGACCCATAAGGAATTGACACATGCATCACAACATTTTCGTAATATCTCTATGTATGCATTGTACTTAATTACAATGTAAATTTATATTGTAGACACAAAAAAAATTGGTAAATTTTGTACATATTTACAAAATTTGTACAATATTTACCATTTTTTGTGCAAATGTATATAATATTAACCACTTTTGTGTATTTACAATATAAACTTGCATTGCAAGTACAAAGTAAACATATAAAGATCTTCAAAAAACAAAAAACAAAACTCAAACCAATTGGCATACTTGAAGGGGAAAAAAAGAAAAGAAAAGAAAAGAGAAAGTGCACCTCACTAATTTGAATAAACCAAAAAAACACTATTCATGAGCCTTGGGGTCTTTTTATATAGTTAATAGATATGACAACTTACATAAATATTTTTAAAAAAAAACACAAACCGATAACTGGAAAAAAAAAAAAAAAAAAAAAACTTTAGGCACTGTATTAATTAATGTTAAAATGTTGTGGACTTAGCATTTTTTTTATTTGATCTATAAAAAACTGAGATCTTAATAATTGTGAAAATATTGTGATAACAATAAGCGTTGTAACATTTTCTCAAAACACGTCAATAATTGTGAAAATATTGTGAAATTCGTTATGTCAGTATAACAATATATATATCAGCTTACATAAATATTTAAAAGAAAAAAAAACACAAAATGATTACTAAAAAAAAAACTTTAGGCACTATAGCTACCATGCCAGTTGAATAAACCAAAAATACTACACAATAAGTGTTGTAACATTTTCTCAAAACATTTATTTTTAGTTGGGGTTGGTCACAGTCTCATATTTTATTATTTTATTTCTTCTTGTAAGAAATTGACACGTCAATAATTGTGAAAATATTGTGAAATTTGTTGTGTCGGTATAATAATATATATATATCAGCTTACATAAATATTTAAAAGAAAAAAAAAACACAAACCGATTACTATTAAAAAAAAAAAAAAAAATTTAGGCATTGTAGCTATTGTGCCAATTGAATAAACCAAAAGTATTGCATAATAAGTGTTGTAACATTTTCTTAAAATATTTATTTTTAGTTGTGGCTGGTCACAGTCTCATATTTTATTATTTTATTTTGACTTGTAAAAAATTGACACATCAATAATTGTGAAAATATTGTGAAATTTGTTGTGTCGGTATAACAATATATATACCAGTTTACATAAATATTAAAAAAAAAAAAAAACTTTAGGCACTTTCAACTGGCACGGCACAATAAGTGTTATAACATTTTCTCAAAACATTTATTTTTAGTTGTAATTGGTCATAGTCTCATATTTTATTATTTTATTTCGACTTATAAGAAATTAACACGTCAATAATTGTGAAAATATTGTGAAATTTGTTGTGTCAGTATAACAATATATATAGCAACTTACATAAATATTTAAAAGGAAAAAAAAAAACCGATTATTGAAAAAAAAAAAATCTGTAGCTACTGTAGCTACAGTGCCACATGGAACTGTAGTTACTATTCAAAACTTGGGAAAAAAAAGCGGCTCATGAAACCGAAGCACTATAGCTACAGTGTTTTAGCGCATTTGTGCACGTCAATAATTGTGAAAATATTGTGAAATTTATCGTGTCAATATAACAATATATATACCAACTTACATAAATATTTAAAAGAAAAAAAAAACACACACACACACACAAACCGATTACAGAAAAAAAAAAATATATATATATATATATAACTATTGTAGCTACAGTGCCACTTGGCATTGTAGTTACTGTTCAAAATTTGGGGGGAAAAAAAAAAGAAAAGTGGCTCACGAAACCCAAACACTGTAACTACAATGATTTAGCGCATTCACACTTTTATATATATAGATTTATTTTCAGTTGTGATTGGTCACAGTTTCATATTTTATTATTTTATTTTGACTTATAAGAAATTGATACCTCAATAATTGTGAAAATATTATGAAATTTTTTGTATTAGTATAATAATATATATAAAAGGAAAAAAAATACAAACGAAAGACTGAAAAATGAAAAGAAAAAAATTGTAGCTATTGTAGCTACAGTGCCACTTGGTATTGTAGCTACAGTCCAAAACTTAAAAAAAAAAAAAAAAAGATAAAGCGGCTAACTAAAATGGCACTGTAGATGAACAGTGCAAAAACACTGATTGAACAGTACTAAAATACTAAAGCGGTAATGAAATTGACATCTCAATAATTATGAAAATATTGTGAAATTTATTGTGTCAGTATTACAATATATATAAAAGGAAGAAAAAGTACAAACGGAAGACTGGAAAAAAAAATGTAGCTACTGTACCTACAGCACCTCTTGGAACTGTAGCTACTCTCCAAAACTAAAAGAAAAAAAAAAAAAAAAAAAAAAGTGGCTCACTAAAATGACACTGTAGATGAACAATGCAAAAACATTGAATGAACACTGTTAAAATACTGTAGCGGCATTGTGGCTTTTCACAAAATATTTATTTTCAATTGTGGTTAGTCACAGTTTCATATTTTATTATTTTATTTTAACTTATAAAAAATTGACACTTCAATAATTGTGAAAATATTGTGAAATTTGTTGTGTCAGCAGTATATATAAAAGAAAAAAAAATGAACGGAAGATTGGAAAAAAAAAAGTACAAGTGCCTCATGAAAATTTCACTGTATATGAACAGTGATTTAACATTGAATGCACAATGTTAAAACACTATAGCGGCATTGCCACTTTTTATTGTGTCAGTATAACAATATATATAAAAGGAAGAAAAAGTACAAACGGAATACTGGAAAAAAAAAAAAAAAGTAGCTACTTTACCTATAGCGCCTCTTGAAATTGCAGCTACTGTTCAAAACTTAAAAAAAAAAAAAAAAAGACAAAGTGGCTCACCAAAATGACACTGTAGATGAACAATGCAAAAACACGGAATGAACATTGTTAAAATACTATAGCAGCATTGCGACTTTTCACAAAATATTTATTTTCAATTGTAGTTAATCACAGTTTCATATTTTATTATTTTATTTTAACTTATAAGAAATTGACATTTCAATAATTATGAAAATATTATGAAATTTGCTGTGTCAGCAATATATATAAAAGAAAAAAAAAACGAACAGAAGATTTAAAAAAAAAATAAAAATACAAGTGCCTCACGAAAATTTTACTATATATAAACAGTAAATAAACAGTGATTTAATACTGAATGCACAGTATTAAATCACTGTAGCGGCATTGCCGCTTTATATATATATATAAAAGATAAGATAAGATATATGGTGACGTGAGGTTTAGAGTTTGTGAGTTGGTGTTATGTTAAAGAATAGAAAATAACTTGTAAATTGAGGGAAAAGTAGAGGAAGCGGGCTGGGCACATGCTGTTGGAAGTTGGGTTGGGGTTTTGTCAGTCTAACCAAATCCATCATAGTCATAATAAATAACTCAGCTCAAACCCATAGGGGGTGGACTTAAGAAGTCTGGTTGGGCACAATTCTGTCATACCTGGACCAAACTAAAGGGCCTTATATTAAACATTTAATTATGTAAGCGCATCATTTAAGAAGATACTGTAATTTACACAATTGGGCCTAATATAATATTATCATCAGAATCGAACGCTATAGATTAAACTTCTCTTTAAAAAAATACTATTCAAAATGAAAAAGAATAAGACCAAATGAGAAAAAGAAGATTGTTATTCAATGATGCGTGAGAATAAGAAAAAGGAGCCATCAATGGCTAGGACAACTTTTAAAACAAGTTCAAGCTCAAGCTCAAGTAGACGCATATAACATGGTTAAGATACATTAGATTTATCAATATTTAACTGCTAAATCCAATTTGAAAAAAGTTAAATACATAGTTTAAATCATCCAATGAGCTAGAAATCTTGAATGTCACATTTAATACCAATACTCATATGTATCTCAATTTCAAAATTCATAAGGACTGTATAATTTTTTTGTTTTGTTGGATTGCTATTTTTTGGGACTAAATACTTTGAAGGGTGGAAATTTGTTTTAATGATTCAACTTTTAACAAACAAGGAAATCAATAAAAGTAAGTCCGTAGCCACAGAAAATTCACTGAATTTTTAACAAACCTTTCTAGCACTTGTGTAATCGTGGAAGTGTGGACCAACTGAGAAGAATACATGAGTGTGGATCACTATTTTACTAACAACGCTAACTAATTAGAACCTAAAAGTCACCGAGTGGCCAAATTTGGTAGAGCCCTGTTTGACTGGTTGTTTAATCATTGCAACATGTTGTTGTCAGAAAGCACCTATGGCTATGATATGCTAGCAATGACTAGAGCATCCACAGCATTGGATTTATAATTTTAACTATTTAACATCACCAAAACTTACTTTATCTATTTTATCTATATACATGCTGTAGCATTGGATCTATTTTAGCTCTCAATACAATAAAATAATATAAACAACACAATAAAATAATATAATTACTGCAATAAAATAATATATCCCACTACCCAAAAAAACCAACCACAAACACCTTTACCATCAGCCATAGCCACAACCACTGCCAACACCGCCAACACCACCACCTCCACCACCCCCACCACCACCAGTCCACAGCAGGAATAAATAAAAAAATTAAAAAAAAAAAACCAAATCTCTAATCTTTTTCCACAACCACAACACCACCACCAACAGTCCACCAAAAAAAAAAAAAAAAAAAAAAAACGCAAATCTCCAACCTTTTTCCTCAATCACAGTCACAACCACAACCACCACCACCACCACCCACCAGTCCACAGCAGGAAAAAAAAAAAAAAAAAAAAAAAAAAAAAAAAAAAAAAAAAAAACCCAAATCTCCAATCTTTTTCCTCAGCCACGGCCTCAACCACAGCCACAACCACCACCACCACCAGTCCACAGCAAAAAAAAAATACCCACATCGGCGAGTTGGGTCGGCAGAAGGGGTGGATCAACGGCTTGGTGATCGGAGTTGAGAGAGTGAGAGATTGGAGTGACAGAGCGGCGGCTTGGCTGATCGGATTTGAGAGAGTGAGAGATCGGATTGAGAGAGTGAAAGGCCGGCCAGAGTGCGGGAATGAGAGGCCGAAGTGCGAGTGAGAGACCGGAGTGAGAGAGTGAGAGGCCGGAGTGAGGGAGTGAAACCAGAGTGAGGGAGTGAGAGACCGGATTGAGAGAGAGTGATGTTTAAAGATGTGTGTGTGTATGTGTGTGTGTGTGTGTGAGAGAGAGAGAGAGAGAGAGGCATTATTTTAATCTATCGGAAGATTAAAATAATAATTTTTTATTTTTTTTGCTCCTCATGAACAGTGCACATCTATTTTTAGATGTGCACTGTAGTAGTGGAGCTAAAATTTTTAGATTTAACTCCACCGCTGGAACATCATTTTAGCAGCAGTGTAGCTAAAATATAGCAATATAGTAATATAGTTACACTGCTGCAAATGCTCTTAAGAAACATTACTAGGTGCAATTCCGCTCGATTTTTGAGGAATCGTTTATTAAAAAAAGAGGGGTTGCGTCATATAGTAGAGTGACCAAAAAAGACCCAAAAGGGTCAGTAATCACACCTCCACATCCAGATAAAATAATCTATAGCTGAATGAAATCAACGGTGGACCATGGTACTCATACGAAACCCAACCATAATAGGAGGCGAAAACACGGGCAGAGGACCCCTCAGCCCAATCATGTTGGGCCGGGCTTGCTTGGGGGCGTCCGAGGAGGAGTGCCTCCTCGGACGCACCCAACGGGAATCCGATTCACACTCTTTACATGGTAAAAGGTCATCCAAAATCAAAGGAAAATGCTAGACGCTCAGGGGGCAACCACAACTGCCGCATTAAATGTAAGGAAGCTACTTTTCCAGCCGCATTAATGTGGAGAGGACAAGAGAACAGTATTATCTTAGTCAGTACAACTCACAGAAAAGGAGGAGGATGTCCTATGGGACAAGCACTCAAGTAGAGGTCCAGATGATTAACAAGTGCAGGGTCATTATCATTCGAAGAATGCTATATAAGAGAAGAAAACCCCCATGACTAGTGGAGGGAAAAAAAAGAAGAAAGAAGGAAGAAAAGAGAGAGAGAGAGAGAAAGGAATTTTGTAAACACAACATTAGATACGGCCCCAAGAACTGTTATCCCAGGAAACTCAATGAAGTATCCCCACGTTCAAGTGGTTGCATGGCCTACTAACAATTCCGTTTACTCTGTCAATACCTAGTTCTTGGTGCGAGAAGGAGATTTTTGCCCTTGTGGTGATTGACACCTAGGCTCACCCGCAGTCCCACATCGGTTAGAGAACCCTCCCCCTCAAGGCTTATAAGCTTCTGGAGCAACCAAGAGGGTAACACCACTACACATGTGTAGTAGTGGTACACTCTTGGTTGCTCCAGAAGCTTATAAGCCTTGAGTGGGAGGGTTCTCTAACCAATGTGGGACTTGGGTGAGCCTAGGTGTCAATCACCACAAAGGCAAAAATCCTAGAGTTTCCATACTCGGCGACGAGGACAAAACCGTGAGGGACTGGCTCCCCAAAGCGGACAAAAGCCTTCTAATGTCCCCACAACATTAAATATCAAAAAATTTAGTTAGTTGTCACATTTCAAAACAATGTTCGAAACTAGCATCTCAAGTGTCTAAAACTCGAGTTCCAAGATAAAATCAAGTTTTTAAGTCTCGATTTGTAAGCGGTGGTTGCTGATGTGGAAGAAAATTCACGTGGAACTTGAGTTTTTAAAACTTGAGTTTCACTTTTAAGACTCGAGTTTTAAAGATTCAAGTTTCACCATTTTAATCAGACCTAGCGTTCTTGGCTCCAGCGTTCTTCTTCCTCTGTTCTTGGCTTCAGCGTTCTTCATCGTCAAATTGTTCTTCGTTCTGGGTTTCTTCTTCTTCATCTTCATTCTGTTCTTGTTGTTTGATTTTCGATTGGTGCCAATCCCAAACCAACTCAGTCCCCAACTTCATTGTTAAGGTTGGTTTTTTTTTTTTTTTTTTTTGGTTTTTGAAAAAAATTTCATGTTCTGCGCTCTGCTGGATTTCTTCTTCTTTGTTCTATTGGTTTTCTTCTACTAGGTTTCTCTTCTTTTTGTTATGCTGGGTTTCTTCTCCTTCTTTGTTGTTGTCTATGTTTTTCACTAAGAAAATCGAGTCTTAGAGACTCGATTTTGATTTGGTACAACTCGAGTCTTTAAAACTCGAGATCTATGTAGCATTTCCCTTTCCAAGTCATCACATATAAAGCGAGTATTTGAGACTCGAGTTTTATATACAACTCAAGTTTCTAAAACTCGAGATACTAGTTTGATAAAACCTTTCAAATGGGTGTTAACTTACTATTCGGTCCTTCCTTACTATGCTAGTCAACAAAAGTCCTCCAACAAAATAAGTTAGAGTAGCCGTAGGATATGGTGGAAGCTCTTAGGACAAATAACTTCAGCATATAATATATTTGGAAACAGAGTGATAATCACAAAAATTTCAAAATAGTCAAAAGTATGACCAAATCAATTAGGTATTTAAATTGGATAGAGCAATATAAATATTTTGTAACAACAGTAAGAGTTAACGGGGAGATGACATTACATATATATATATATATATATATATATATGAGATGGGTTCAAGTTACACCTAGTTTAACTCTTGTAAAGTTACACATTTTTTACACTATAGATTTGTAAGTGATCTAACAGCTAAAAAAATATCATTAAATGCTATTACTTTCCATCCCATTCATAATTAATACTAGTATTTTCTCTCTCTCCTTACTTATTATTTTTTGCTTGATTAAAGGACATACTGCCATTTTAAACAACTTGCATTTCTATACTTGAAAAAAAAAAAATATATACCAGAAAATTATTTGAGATAGATAATCGGTGAGAAATGAAATGGTCAAGTAACTTCAGCTAAATGTTTCAAAATAGTAGTTCATTTTTTATTTGATCGATTGAGAAGAACAAGTTTATTTTCAATTAGACTAGAACTAACTCTTTTTTTTTTGAAGAGCTGACTGGAACTAATTGGTTGTGAATCCATCGAATTTTTTCCTTGTGCTTGATTACTTTTTTCTCCCATGAAATCAATTAGAACCTTATTCATTTTTGTTCAGAAAAGCTATCCAATGTAAGTTGTTAGCTATATAGTTTTTCGTTTCGTATAGATTTTTTTTTTTTTTTTTTTTTCAAGTATAGAAATGTAAGTGGTTAAAAATGGCAGTGTACCCTTTAATCAAGTGAAAATAAATAAATAAAGAGAGATAAAATGCTAGTATTAATTACGAATGAGGTGGAAACTAATAACATTTAATCATATTATTTTAGCCGTTAGATCTATTACAAATCTATGGTGTAAAAAATGTGTAACTCTAAGCAATGTTACACCACTCAATATTATTTAATTAGATACAAATTTTGACAAATCCACTATTTGATTACATTATCTTTGTATATTCTCCATGTTTACAAAATTTCAAAGTGATCAAAGATTAATAGCCATATATATCATCAATCAATTATTTAAATTCAAATTTTTGTAGTTTAACATAATGCATAAAATATTAGTTTATTGATCAAATAGTAAATAAAATTCAATTGAAATGAAAATTGGCATAATTGGCATCGATGTTAAGAACATATAGAATATGTAATTCAACGGTAGGATTCAACCTAGTGTAACTCTAAGTAATATTGCACTACCCAACAACTTGTTATATAATTCATATTTTGAAAATCACAATGTTGAATTACATATATGTTCTATATATTTTTAACATTCATGCCAATTTTCATATCAATTGAATGTTATTTATTATTCGATCCATAAAGTCATCTTTTATTTATTATTTTAAATTACAAAAACTTGAATTTAAACTTTTGATTGATAACATGACTACTAATTTTTTACTAACTTGAAATTTTATAAGTATAAAGAATATACAAAGATAATGTAATCTAACGGTGAATTTTCATTTCACCGAAAGGACATCCAAGCAACCTTTGAAAAAACCAAGCAACCAACGATACCCCCTAAAAAAGAAGAAGCAACCAACGATAGATTTTTACGGTTTACACAGATCCAAACTAACAAGCCAATATTATTACGATTGCGTTCGTTTTGACTGAAAATGATTTCAGGAAATCATTTTACACCAGCCTATGTGTTTGGTAAGCACAGAAAACTAGGTCAAACAGAAATCAACCGCATTGACCGTAAAATAACACGCACAAGCTGAAAATGGATTTCAGTTTCTATTTTACCTTCAAATGAATTCCAGGATAGAGACAAAGAGAGAGAGAGAAGGAGAGATCAAGAAGAGAAAGCACAGGTGATTCGCCCAGTAAGCTCCAGCACCGATCACCGATCTCTCATCACCGCCCAGCCAAGCTCTGGCGCAAACACCCATCACCGATCCCTCATCTCCGCCTAACCAAGCTCCGACCTAAACACCCATCACCAATCCACAAACACCCAAGACCCACCTCTCCGATCGCCAGCCATGCACTGATGAGTATAGGTTGAGCTCTGATCTTGACAACCGACCGTAGGCCATGCTCCAACGTTGCCGCCATCTAGATCAGAGCCTTGCATCTCGCCCTCGTCATCACCACCCAAGACCGATCTTGTTCTTGACGCACCCAAGACCGATCTCGTCGCCACCGCTGAAGACCAATCTCTCTTTCCCTCAATCTCTCAATTTCTCTATTTGATCTTTGATTTTTTTGTTGTTGTTGTGGTGGTGTGGGTGGTGGTGTTTTGGTGGTTTTTGTGTTGTGTGGTGGTGTTTTGGTGGTTTTTGTGTTGTGTGGTGGTGGGTTTTCTGTGAATAGTGGTGGATTTTTTGTGGGTGCTAGTGGATTTTCTGATATAAAATTTGTTTGGAAGTTGAGAATATGGTTGAGAAAATGTGAAAATTTTATAGGAAAATAGCATTTTTAGAATATTACCAAACATTGGAAATCGTTTTTCGAACTATTTTACATTGCACACCCGAACGCCCGGATTTCAATTTTCTTATTCATTTTCCCTGCATTCATTTTACACTCGGAATTTGATTTACATCGAACCAAACACAGCCTACATGGAAAAAGTCTGTAACACACCGTTTGTAACCCTTATTGCACTACCACTTAGAGTGCACCAATTCATGAAGAAACTATTGCAACTAATTAATGCACCTAAAGCTCTTAGCTACTAAGTTAGCTAGGTCTTTTTAGGAGTGAACCAACTTAGTTACAAACTCTTGAATGTTTTTATCAGAACTTCCACCTTGGTCAACAGCTTCTTTGGCCAATGTCTTCCATTTGTATGCATTTTTCACAATCTCTTTCCCTCTCTTCCCTTCCATTATTTCCCTTATGCAATTTTCTATTGCTTCTCTCTTGACTAACCCTTTCTCATCAGCTGTAGCTTTAAGTCCTATCTTCCAAACATCGATAATATACTTTGCATTTGTTGGTTGATCTGTCCATTGTGGCACTGCAACCATTGGAACACCCAAGCTAAGAGCTTCCAAAGTAGAGTTCCATCCACAATGTGTCACAAAGCATCCCACTGCCTCATGTGTTAATACCTCGAGCTGGGGACACCAATGAACCACAAGCCCTTTCTCTGAAGTCTCTTCCACAAAGTTTTTGGGGAGCTTTGCCTTTTCAGATGCTCTTACCACCCACAAGAAGTAGCTGTTGCTCATTCTCAAACCCCAAGCTAGTTCTTCCATTTGCTCAGCATTAAGAGTGGCCAAACTCCCGAAAGAGACATATATAACCGACCCTTTTGGATGATTATTTAGCCATTTCATGCAAGCATCGCTGTTTGGTTTGAAGATGCAGAAACCATAGTCTTTGTCATCTTTAATCCGCTTGTCTAAGAACATAGATGGTATGGTTGGTCCTATAGTTCTCAATGGCCATATCTCTGTCATCCAATCCACTACCTACAAACAATTTTATAGTACCAAGCAAAAAAATTGGGTGTAATTTGAATAATAAATCTCTCAAAAAAGAAAACAAAACAGGAAAGTAACAGTATACAGCCTCAGTTTATTTGCTTAATTACCTCTGGCTCCAGCTCATATAAAGTGTTGCAAAGGACCCAGTCAGCTTTATCAACATTGGAAAATTGACTCACAAGCATATCAGTGACAGCTGGATAGGTGATTAAATCATAAATAAAAGATGGCATGTCTTGGGGTTGAACTGGTGGCAACCCAGGAAGCAAAATTTCTGCCTCTGAAAGAGGGAGTTTCAGCAACCCTTTATTGACATGGTAGTATATATTATGAACAGCACAAGATTGAGTGAAAAACACAGCACCAACTAAGCCAAACTTTTTGGCTACGTCAAGAGCCCAAGGTAAGAAAGCATCATAAACCATACAATCAACAGGGTTGCCTGAACTAGAAAGCTTCTCAAGGAGTTCAGCTAGAGTTTGTGACCCCACTTGCCAAAATCGCTCCAAATAGGCCTGGATGCTCTCTGCATGAGCAATCCCACCTTCATCAAAGCCATCAGAGATGGTCTCTAGGGCAATGGAGCTGGCTTCTTTGTGAATAGTTTTGGACATGGAGCGTGTGGTAACTAGAGTAACTTTGACTCCTTTGTGCTCCAAACGCCTGGAGAACTCGAGCATAGGATTAAGGTGGCCTTGGGTTGGATAGGATAACACCAAACAATGAGCTTTGTAGGCATTATTCGTTACCTTCTCCATTTCTGCTAGCTAACACAGGTTCTGATAAAAATATTGACATGAAGTGCACAATTTCATGGTTTTAAAAATTGGATGGGTCAAAGAACCAAAAAATTGAAAGGTTTTCGGTTTTATGGTTCAACTGAAGTCGAATAGATAGGAGTGTACACAGTTTGGTTCAGTTAGTTTTGGAGAGGTTTTATGCACCACACCTATAGGGTGCAGTTTTACCCTATGCTAAACCGCACCTGACTTTTGGAAGATAAAACCTGGTTTACACAAGGTGCGGTTAATTTTAGCGACTCAGTGTGGTTCGTTCAGTTATATCATGGGAGCCTGAAAATCTGAGATAAAGAGGGGAAACACTACTAATTGTTCGGTGGGATTAAGCTTTGGAAGAAACATTATGTGGCTGTTTGGTTGAGAGCAAAAGAGAAGAGAAAAATGATTAGGTGAGAGCCTGGGATTTTGAGATTGAGAAGGAAAAACTAATTTTTGTTTGGTGGGATTAGGGTTTGGAAGAGAAATGAAGGTAGTTGATGACTGAGTTCTGACTTCTAAGTCTGAGAGGCAAGAGTGTGAGACACTAAGACTTGAGAGGAGCAGAAGTCTAAAGAGTGAAAGCTAAAGAGGAGAAATGAGAGTAAAGAGAGTAGCTGAGTGGTAAACAACTAAAGGGAAAAGACATGTGTGGATGAGATCAAAAGAGAAAAAAAAAAAAAAAAATACTGTAACTTGCATGGTATTAACTCAAATAGTGACAAACATTGTTTTTTATTATTTTTTTAATTTTTTTTTTCAAAAAATGCAAGTGGCAAAGAACGACTAACCCATGCGGCATTTTTTTAAAAAAAATATTTTTTTTTAAAAAAAACGCAAGTGGCAACTGTGGCATGATTGTGGTGCAGTTTGGATTGAGATGAATCCTGCGTTTGTGTTTGAGTTTGCGTTTTTTATTTTTTACCCAGAAGCACGTGAACACAGCTGTGCACGGGACCCACATCACTTTCAACGTCCACATATTTGTCTGCTATGATACTGTTAGTGGGTCTCATGTACTGTTTATGGGACTTACAAATCTCAACTTTTTCATTAAAAATAGGTTTCACGGTACTATTCACACATTTAAAAATTATTTTACTACAGTATTTTCAGTTTTCAATTTTCAATTTCAACAACAATAAGTTCAATCCAAATAGACCCACAAATACCCCACTAACCCATACGGCCATACAATATTTTTTATATTTTGTTTTCAAAAAATGCAAGTGGGAAACACTAGAGCAGCATTTTTTATATATATTTTTTTCAAAAAAATGCAAGTGGTAGACACTAGAGTTACTTAGACTAAGCCTCACACGTCAACTTCCTTTTTAAATCTTCTTTTTTTTTTTTTTTTTTGATAGGGACGTTAGGCCTGTACAGTATACACTCATGGATAAGAATTCAAAATTCTTTTTGATAAGAAAGACCCTGTTCAGTGTTCATGGATGTACTGAATGTTGCCTCTTCTTAGAACGTTAGGCCTCTTCTTCTTCTTATACATATTATGTACTATATATATATATATATATATATATAGACACAAACATAACATGCTCGGGATGGTTCGGTCTTCGTCGGTGTGCACATCTCGGCGCCGATGGCGGCACCGATCCGACGTCGACATTGAAGATCTACCGCCAACCACCGTGTCGGAAACCTTCGACGGAGCCCTGAGCAGAGCAAGGTGGTGCGGTCAGACCGATTTTGTCAATGTCAATATATCCTTGAACAAGCCTACGAATAGATTATCGAACCAATAAAGTCATAAATAAATAATTAATAATTTTAAATTTATAAAAATAAAAAATTTATAACTAATAATATTTAGTTTTAAATATATATATATATATATATATTTGAGTTTATTTTTCTCATACTGTATTTAGAAAATTAATCAAATTAACTCTAATAAAAAAAAGTATTAAATTAACAATAGATAATAACAAAGTTGTAGTAAGGTTGGTTTATTATTATATTTATATATTTAGTACTTATATAATTAGTACCACGTACTTTTTTTCTATTTTTTTGGTGGGGTTTAAATCCGGTGTTGTAGACTTGTAGTGTTTTTTATTTTTATTTTTTTGATTGATCTCAAACTCCTGTAGTGTTGTGGTTATCTGGGAGTAGCATGCAAATAACCCCATCACAGACTCACAGTAAATGAACTGTAAAGTAACGTGGGTATTTAGGTCTAGGAAGTACAAAGAAAAAAAAAGTATTAATTAATAAATACACTTTCCCATTAAATATCACACCTACCTCACCTAACCCCACTAATTTAGACTTCAATTTTCTCCTTTTATACTTAAGTCCGATCCGAACTTCGAGCCACTCTTAGGTTTATCTCTCAGTCTCTCGTTGCAGTAAAACTCAAGATAAAAAAATTGAAGTAGTTGGTATATTTGGATACCGTTTATTTTACTAAAATTAAAAAATTATTATTAAAAGTAATGTAGACAAAAGTAAAAGTTAATTAAAATAGTACAGCGGTGCCTATGAATAATACCAAAAAATACAGTGATATCCATAAATAGTAACAAAAAATAAGCTGAATAATGGAATAATTTAATTTTTAATCTTAACCCAAATGCACACGAAGAGTAGAAATAGCAACAGGTCAAGTTTAGGGCAAGTTTATTTATGCTTGAACCTGCCCCGTGGGCCTACCCCAGCTACCCAAACCCACCCCATTTAATTAACGGGTTTTTTTAAACCCCCAAACTCGCCCCATCGAGCCCGTGGGCCCCATCCCATCATGCCCGGCCCAAAATCACAAACACAAAATAAAACCCAACTTGTAATATAGATTTGTCCATCAAAAAATTTGTAATATAGATTTCCCTTAAATTACAAGATTACCAAACTCAAAGATTACAAGATTTCCCTCAGATTACAAGATTTCACTTAGCTCAAACTCAAAGATTCCAATCTATGAAATTAAAAGCAATAAAAAAAGATCCAAAGGATAAACCTAACGCATCAACAATCCAAATAAAATTTAAAAAACCAAATTCACCATTGTTGTACTGCAAAAACCTCAAACCCAGCACCCAACTAAAAAAACCTAGCCACCCCGCCTCCTACCACCACCAACAACCCATAAATCCAACAATCACAAACCTCAAAAATTCAGCCCACCGTAGTTTTCCGTCCATCATCGCACAAATCACAAAAAATAGAACCCATCCACCGTAGCAAATCCGGCCATTCACACTACCAACACCTTCAACACCACAACAAATTACTACAGAGGTCTTAGGAAACCAAGTAACGAACCTAAAAAAGTGAAAGTAAGGGAGTGGCTGGTGGCCGACTGAGTGAGTGAGTGTAAGGGTGTGGCCAACTAGCCAGCGGTGAAGAGAGTCTAAGTGAGAGCTTGAGGCTTGACCTTGAGATGAGAAGTGAGAATTTGAGATTAATTAGGTTTAGGGTTTAGAAATAGGGTTATATATATAGTTAGGGCATTTTAGTAATTTAACTATAATCGGTTCGGGTTCAGGTTCGGGCAAGTATTACTAGAACCTGCACTCAACTTGAACTCATTTCGAGTCTGATCAGGTACTCGTGGGTCAGATGGGTTTTGCCATCCCTATTGAAGAAGCTAAAGGACATCCACCTCAAGAAATAATGAAGGATAAAACTCTATTTGTAAAACACATATCACGATTCTAAATTTTTTTACCTATATTTAATACTCTTTTTTTTTTTTTTCCTATTTTTGTTGTTCAAAACAACAGAGCTTTGATCAATCATCAAACATTCTAATAACCGGTTCAACCATACCACTTCCCGGTTTTTACAATTGAACTGGTTGATTTTTTATTATTCCCATTTTTTGGCTCTTTTCTGGTTAATTGTCATAACCGGACCGGATTAATAGTCAATTCATGGTTGAATTGGTCGGACCGACCATTCTGGTTCGGTTTTTAAAACCATGCACAATTTGTATACGAAATTCTATGGTGGTGGGTTATTGCTTTCTTTTATGAATATACATATATATATATTTAATGAATCTTTTATGGAAATATATATTCTCATTTAAAGTACTAAATATGGATTTACACAGAGAGCCAGAGACCATGCCATCTCCGTCTGCATACTAAAAAGGAAATGTTGTATCAGATCAGTAATGAGAAAGTACGTTAACAAAAAATGGGGCTGTTATTGTGTACTCCTAGTCCTAGGGTAGGAAGGGGAGTATAGAGTACTTAATAACTTTTCATTAAAATGATGTATGGTTGGACTCGGATGGAATTACCAAATGGGCCTAAAGGGCTTAGAATTTTTTGAAAAAAATATAGCAATAGTACCTACATTTAGAATCGATTTGGCATTAGTTTTAGCTTTTAGTTTTTATGTACAGTTTTTTAAAACGTCACTTTTTCCCATCTTTTCTCACTTTATCAATTTTTTTTCAAAGTACAATTATACTTTAGCATACTTTCAACAAAAAGTTTTAAACAAAAAACTAGATATATAGGTTTTTCCTAAACAAACACTTAATGAACATATTTAGCTTAAATAATTATTTTTGGTCCCCTCCTCCAAAGAAGTTACAGACAGCCCATGAAAGACCAATTCCTATTAGTGTTTCAGTGTGTGTGTGTGTGTTTATAGCTAGGTCGCTGACAGTAAAAAAAAGAAAAAGAAAGAAAAGAAGCCACAACATGCCTAACTTTGATTAACAACAAAACTATTACTATGTCGTTTTAGTGTTATGGATGAGAACCAATTATGCACAAATACACATAGTTTTGCTATGCCATTTTATTGCTTAGTCCTTTGACATGTAGATGATAAAGACTATAGTTGGAACCAATTATGCACGAATACCCCCCAGGTTGATTTGTGGGAGTAGGTAAGAAAGTACCTTATTTATATACAATTGGAATTTCTTTATGCAATTTTTTAATAAAAAGCTCATGAAAAAAAAAAAAAAAAAGGATGATCTTGCAATTACTAGAGAATTAGAGTATAGTAGCTCTTAACTATTTATTAAGGAGTTTGATAGCAATTACTAAAGACGTGCAGTAGAGAGAGAAAGAATCAGACTTATCAATTTTTTTTGGATATAGAAATAAGTATGGAATGTATTAAATAAGGGATAATAAATAAGATCAATTAAAATATTAGTATCAATGAGGGTTTTTTTTTTTTTTTTTTTTAACCATTGGATCTAATTAAATCCAGTAATTTAAAAAATGTATAACTTGAACCCATCTCATATATATATATATATATATATGTATATATGTATGTATATGTTATGAATCTTTTATGAAAATATATATTTTCATTCAAAATACTAAATACGAATTTACACAGAGAGCCAGAGACCACGCCATCTCAGTCTGCATACCAAAAAAGAAATGTCATATTAGATCAGTAATGAGAAAGTACGTTACTAAAAAATGCGGTTTTTATTGGGTACTCCTAGTCCTAGGGTAGGGAGGAGAGTATCGAGTACCCAATAACTTTTCACTAAAATGATGTATGGTTGGACTCGGACATAATTACCAAATGGGATTCAGGGGGCCCAAAATTTTTTGAAAAAAATATGGCAATAGTACCTACATTAATTTTAAGGTACAGTTTTTTAAAATCTTACTTATTCCTGTCTTTTCTCACTTTATCAATTTTTTTAAAATACAAATATACTTTCGCACACTTTCAGCAAAAGGATGTAAGCAAAAAACTAGATATACAAGTTGTTGCCAAACAAACACTTAATGAACATATTTAGCTTAAAATATTTATTTTTTGTCCCCACGTCCGAAGAAGTTATAGACAGCCCATGAAAGACCAATTCCTATTAGTATTTTAGATTTTCAGTGTGTGTGTGTATCTCTCTTTTTTTTTTTTTTCATTTCTATGTTTTTTTATATTTGGCGTGAGTTTGGATTGGGATTATAAATGAAAATTATTTCACTATTCAGCTTATTTTTGCTACTATTCATAGGCTCCACTGTACTTTTTGACACTATTCATGAGTTTCATTGTAATATTTCAACTAACTTTTAAATTTATCTACAGTACTTTCAGCAATAATTTTTCAGTTTCAGTAAAATAAGTGGTATCCAAATATACGTTTAGTGTATTATCAGTAAACATGCAATCAAAACTTTTTTATGTTTGATTGAAAGTTGGGTAAACTACAAATTTGGTCCCTAATCTTTATGGTGTATGTCAATTTAGTCCATAACCTTTCAAATATGTCAATTTAGTCTTTAACCTTTTAATATTATGCCAAAATAGTTCTTGCTGTCAAGTGATGGATGAAAAATGCTGACGTAACTAACAGTGATAATAAAAAATTATTTTTATGCCATCCAGACTTCCATGTGGCCTGAATAAAATTAAAAAAAAAAAAAAAAAAACTAAACTAAACTAAATTAACTTAAAAACAACCCTAAAACCTAGATGAAGCTTATCATCCCTAGCAACCTGATCGAATCATAAATCCATAGCTGAACATGCAATGCTTTCATCGCTTCCCACAGCCTTCCCGATGGTGGCCTTGAACTTGTCATCCCTTTGTCACTCCCTCTATTTCCACCCTTTCTCTCTCTCTCTCTTTGCTCAAACCCAAATTGGTTAATCCGATTCTCTCACCTCTCAAACCCAGGAAGGACTCAGCTAGAACCACCGTTGTTTGCTCTTATTTTTTGTTAGCATTAGGTTTTGGGTTTGTATCAGAATTTGGGTTAACTTAGTCAAACAAGGCAGGTTTTTGTTTTGTGGTTGGTTATGTAACTAGGTTTGTTTTTGTTGTAGGCTTTTTAATTGGCATGTGGTGTGCAATTGCACTCCAGTTGTATTGGGTTGCTTGACAATTCCTTGTTGGTATTGGGATTTGGGTTTGTATCAAAATTGTGCGCAACAATACGAATATTTTAAATATGATTTTCTAAACTGAATATGGGAATTTATTAGTTGTTTTCAATTAGGCGAGATTGGATTGAAAAGATACAATGATTTTTTGAGTAAATAATATAATTTTTATTAAAATTGAATCATGAGTATACAAAAGTCTTGAAGACACAAAACCAGCCCATATTTGACGTGTCTAGGATAATAACAACATAGAGGATAAAAACAAATAGAAGGTTACGGAATCAGGAGTGTTGTTTACTTGCTGCTAACCTTTGATAACAGAATGATAGAGTAGTAGCAACAACAATGGTCCAGTCGAGTACTTCTCAAGTTTGAGTGAAGAGAGAGAAAGGGTAAGAATAAAGGGAGCGAAAAAAGCTAGGGACGACGAGTTTAAGGTCACCGCCATGGTGGCAGTGGAGACAGGTGAAAAGATCGAAGTATTGAAGGTTTAGCCATGGAGGTTTGGTTTAGTCAAATTGTGAGAGAGGGCTTCCAAGTTCCAGCTTGGTTTAACGATTCAAAAAATGTTTCAGAGTGTTTAAGTTAGTTTTGTTTTTTAAATAAAAAATTTGACATGTTTGTTGAGGTGGAAAAATATTATTTTTTATTTAGGTTGTTTGCTATACCAGCAAATTTCATCCAAGAGATAACGACGGAGACTAAATTGATACGATACTGAAAAGTTAAAAATCAAATTGGCACAATTGAAAAGTTAGAGATTAAATTAAAATACAATGTAAAAAATAAATACTAACTTTATAATTTACCCTAGAAAATTTTATACTAGCTAGCGCTATCAGTGCTACTTATAACTAAAGTGTGTAGTAGTCAAATATATGCCCCGTTGGCAAGGGTGGATGATTCTTTGATTGGGTCCCCATATATTCTTTTCGTCATCATCCCATATCATCAATTTACGTGTCCTGAGTTTTTTTTTTTTTCCCTCAGTTTCACTCATTCTATTTATTTTCTTTTCCTTCAAGTTCATCACTAGTATATTTCATAGGTTAGAACTCTAAAAAAAAAAAAAAAATCTTCACGTGTGCTGAGGATTGGTTTTGGCAGTTTCACACAAACTGCACACACTTACAGATATTCCATCAAGTCCTTTGCCTTTGGTTATCTCTCAAAATCAGTCTTTCCTCTTGCATTTGCATTACATTCTCCATGAGTCCACACTCCAAAAACAATATTGTCGATGCTATCATCAGCTTTGTTGAAGAAAATCAGTGTGTGTTTCTCTCTGAAAGCTGACTCAGACAACGACAACAACAACAACAACTCAATTGGATGGGAGTCTTTAATTACCTGATGAAATTCTAACCCTTATTTTTCTACTCTTGCCAATCAAATCCATCATTTTCTGCACATCTGTCTCAAAATCATGGAAATCCCTTATTCAAAATCCTACCTTCATTTCCACCATTCCCGCCATCACGAAAAATAAGATCATTTCTGCCTACCCCCAGCTTTGATTATTCCCATATTCCATTCCTTGATTCCCCTAATGAAACATACCATGTGGTCTGTACTTGTAACGGTGTGTTTTGCCTTTTTGATAATTCATTCTCTTACACTCGCAGATTATGTCTTTGAACCCTTTTATTAGAAAGTTAGTTCATCTACCTTGTCCCATTGTCGCCAAGGCTACAGACGATGTCCTTGTCACGCTTATTGGGTTTGGATTTGATCCCAATTCGAATGGTTATAAAGTGGTGAAGCTTTTGAAGTAAAGGAATAAAGATAAAGTTAAACCACCTCTTCCTCCTGCCTTTCGTGTAAACCTTGCTAACTATCGAAAACCTCGACAAGGGGTCGAGGTTTACTCGCTCTCCACTGGTGATGGAAAACATCAACATTTTGTTTTGGTGTTCCATTTGGTCGAAGAGGTCTTCCACGAAATGTTGCTGCTACAACCTCCAACTCATACCAGTGAAAATGAAAATGAAAATGTGAATGCGAATGCGGCATGGGTATCTGTTTCTGTACATGGAAATTCCATTTCTGTGTTTCAGAAAGAGTTACGAGTGAACCGCTCTATATATATGTGTTTCAGAAAGAGTACAGTATTGCATCCACATGGACAAAATTTTCACATCAATGTCCGGTACAGGGAATGCCCGATCCATGGGTATATGCCTATATGGCTTTAGTAGGAATGACGAGCTTGTATTGGAACATCATATAAGATGGCTCATCTCATGGAATCCAGATAGCCAAAAGATTAAGAATCTTGAAATTAGCTCATCAATTATACTTTTGTTGGTTCTTATGCCGAGAGTGTAGTATTGCTCGACAAAGCCATCAACGGTGTACATATTAAGAGAAAATGGAAAATCGAAAGATGCATTTCGTGATTTATTTTATTTTATTTTATTCAATTTTGTTCCTTAGATATACTTGACATTGATCAGGATTACATAAATGGCTTTATCTTTAAGATAAAGATCTTATCAAGGCTGTGGTCACTCTTAATTATATTAAGATGATAGTTTAGTGCAAAGCTTGTATACTTGAAATACTAAAAAATATATTATTAAAGAAAGCGTAACATATGTTGATGTTCCTTGTTTCGACCAGCCTTTTTCCCCTCGTGTCTATGTGGTGTCATTGTACTGTAAATAAAATATATATGTTGATGTTCATTGTTTCTCATAGACTAGTCTTTTGATTTGTGTCCTTTTGCCTCCTTTGTTCCTTTGTGTTCATCATCATGAACTTGATGCTTTTAATACTTTTGACCATTACAAGTACACTTATTACCTATCAGGAAATATATGGTGATGTGAGGTTTAGAGTTTGTGAATTGGTGTTATGTTAAAGAATAGAGAATAACTTGTACATTGAGGGAAAAGTAGAGGAAGTGGGCTGGGCATATGCTGTTGTAGGTTGGGTCTGGGGTTTTGTCAATCCAAGTATCCAACCAAATCCATCATAGTCATAAAAAATAACTCAGCCATGAATGAATGCAATAGGGGTGGGCTTAAGAAGTCTGGTTGAGCACAATTCTGTCAGACCTGGACCAAAATATAGGGGCTTATATTGAACATTTAATTATGTGAGCACATTATTTAAGAAGATATTGTAATTTAGACAATTGCACCTAACATTTCAACATTATCAAAATAGTAACATTGGAAATACAAACTTTTTTACAAATTACTGATATAGTAAGAGGTTATTGATAAATGAGAAGGTGATATTAATGGTGGGTCTAGATAAAAACCAATAAAAAGTTAACCACACACATCAACAGTTTATAAAAATATTGTAAAATAATTTGTAATTACAGTATTACTCTTATCAAAACTACTATTCAAAATGGCAAAGAATAAGACCAAATAAGAATAAGAAGATTGTTGTTCAATGATGCGTGAGCATAAGAAAAAGGATCCATCAATGGTTAAGTTAACTTTTAAAACAACTTCAAGCGCATGTAACATGGTTAAGATACATTAGATTTATCAATTTATCAATATTTGTAAAAAGTTAAATCCATAGTTTAGATCATCCAATGAACTAGAAATTTTGAATGTCACATTTAATACCAATACTCATATATCTCAATTTCAAAATTCACAAGGACCGTATAATTTTTTGCTTTGTTGGATTGCCATTTGTAGGGACTAAATACTATGAAGGGTGGAAGTTTGTTTTAATGATTCAAATTAAAACAAACAAGGAAATTAATAAAAGTAAGTCTGTAGCCACAGAAAATTCACTGAATTTTTTACAAACCTTTCTTGCATTTGGGTTATGGTGGAATTCGTGTGGAACCCAAGTGAGAAGAATACATGAGTGTGGATCACTATTTTTCTAACAATGATCACTAAGAACCTAAAAGTCACCGAGTGGCCAAATTTGGTAGAGCCTTGGTTGACTGGTTGTTTAATCATTGCAAAATGTTGTTGTCAAGTCTTCCTTTTGGGGCCTAGTCTTTTTTTAGAGAACCAGAAAGCACCTATGGGCTATGATATGCTACAAATGATTAAGAATCAGTACTATATGCATCCACGCAATTTTTGAGGAACGGTTAAAAAATAAGACGGGTTGCGTCGCATTGCGGAGTGACCAAAAGGGACCCAAAAGGGCCAGTAATCACTCCTCCACATCCAAATAAAATAAGCTATAGCCGAATGAAATCAACAAAATAACCCAAAGCTTGAAAGCTAAGATCCAAGCTGCTATAGGTTAAATTTAAAGTTCCTACCTCAGCTGTTCCAGTGGCTCACATGAGAATCTGAGTATTACGTAGCCGTAGGATATGGTGGAAGCTCTTAGGATAAATAACTTTAGCATATAATATTTGGAAAGCGGCAGTGATAATAACAAAAATTTCAAGATAGTCAAAAGTATGACCAAATCAATTAGATATGAATAGGGCCATATAAATTGTTTGTTCGTTTAGACCTCTTAAACCAAGTTGTTTAACCTATTATATTAACTAACCAAGTGATAACTTAGATTAATTATTCAGATATAGGTTAAACACAAATAAATCATATTATGCAAAGCAGCAGAAAAATAAATAACACCACGATATGATGACTTAGAAAAACCGATGAAACTCATTGATTTAAGGTAAAAACCTGAGAATGATTTAATCTAATTATCCTCAAGGTAAAGCAAATCCACTATAAAAGAATTCAAGTTTTTACAAACAGATTTAACCCTAAATCTATTGCTACCTCATGTAGTAATTTACTAACACAACCACGTGCAAGTTCTGAATCCACAGACTCCTTCTCTTCTTGGATTTACAGCAACACAAGCCGCCTTACTTGTGACGTTGAGATCTCACTCAAAGGTTTAACAATACAAACTCTCAAGTTTGTGACTCCAAGACCACCCTTGAAGGTTTAGATCATCAACAGTTGTTGATCTTGTTGCAACAACTTCAGATCTACCGGATCTAATAATATGAGAATGTTTTCAGTAGTGACTTTGAAAGAGGAAGGCACAATAGCTTTTATGTTTGTGATTTTCAATTGGTCGGATCTAATTTTCGATCGGTCAAATTTCACAGAACTTGAACTCTTCTTTCTGCAGCTTGAATGTTCTTGTATTTTAACTTGTAACACCTTGAACATTGTTTAATCAAACCTATAATGTAGGAATCTATATTTGGACAAATTTATGTTCACAGTTTGCCAATTGTTCTAAACTTTAGAACCTAACAATCTTCTCTTTTGGCAATCTGTGACAAAACATACATACAACATAATGCTCATATACCAAAAAAAAAAAGTCCAAATACATCACAAATTCCAATCTAAGACTCTCAACCTAGAAGTTGCATAAAGAGGCAAAAGGTCTTGATCGCAATGTACCTATTTTTCCTAAAACACTCACAAAAACACATCACCGCATGCCTGGAAATAAAGACAGATAAACAATATGAATAACAAATATAAAATCAAAAGCAAACTAACTCTCCCCCTTAGTTAGATACATCAAAAACTTTTATTTTCTCCCCCTTTCAAAAACAATTTCCAAATTTCATCTATTTCTCCCCCTTTTTGTCATGTATTGACAAAGACAGCCAAATCAAAAGGTAGACAGTAAACATACACAACAGAGGATAAGAGAAAATAGGGAATCAAGAAACAACTCCCCTTATGAGGTTATAAAAAAAATTTATCTTCCTATAAAAATAGAAAAAACAAACCAAGTTTTGGAAAAAAACCATTTTGGAGAAAATTTGGGAGGTGAGGTAAACTAAAAAGACACAAACCTATCAAAAAAATAAGTTGAGGATACACATGAAGAAAAATATACTCTTTCAATATATACAAACTTGACACTATGTAACCCATAATCAGATACTTGGAATAGTAGAGAAAATATTTGCATATTTATTATCCACCATATCTCAAAAAAAAAAAAAAATTCTGTAGTTCACACATAAAAAATAGCATATACTAAAATGTACAAAAATCAAAAATTAATCAATCAATTTTTAAATCAAGTTGAGTACCTATTTAGCAAAGTATATGCGTGATGTGTGTGAAAATAGTGAGAGAAATGACTGCAAAAATGCAAGATGGATAAAGAAAACAATGCAATGCATGTCCTAATCTATATGTTCAATGTACGAAAAGACTAATTGGTTGAAAACTGAAAAACTGAAAATTTTCCAGTTTCAATCGATCGAACATCGATCGAGTAACAATCAAGAGAGGCAAAGACTTTTAGACACAAAAGCTCACATTTTCAATTGGTCGAAGCAATGAAAAATTTTAAAACTTTAAAAATTCTGGAAATTATTATGCAAAAAAACAACTTGAAAAGAAGTTTTTAAGACTCAATGTTTATAAACATGATCCAGAAAAGTTTTAAAAACATGGTGCCTCTTAAATGTAGATATCAAAACCAATTAATTTAAAATCAACCAATTAATTTAAAATCACAAAATTTAAACTTCTAAAACATTTTTCTTCAAATTCACAACCAAAACAAAAATTTGCATTTACACATCAATTCATATGCAATTAAAGATGGCCAGATTAACACACAATCATATGTACAGAATTTAGCAAAGATTTATGTGTAGTGTTTGCAACTAGTAAGTGTATGAAATACTTACAAGATGATATGTAGATGGAAAATAGGTACAATTTCTACATTATCAATCACATAAGGTTGAAAGTGACTATCACCTAAAGAGTTACATCATATAACTCTCATATCTCCTAGAAAACATGCTTGCAACCCTGCAATTTTTTTTATTATTATTAATTTTGCTTTTTCTTTTTCTTTTGAAGCATTTTTTCTTTTTTCTTTTTTGCTTCTTTTATCTAATGTACAATAATACCTTAAGTATTTTGCTGTGTAAGCTGAGCACGGCTTTTATGATTTGCACATAGGTATTCATGATTGACGAGTAACAGTGGTAACATAGTTATTTATGTCTTTCTCCTAAGATTTTTTAATCCTTACAATCAAAAGAATGTGACTTCAAAATTAAGAGCATGTGATTAAAAACCATAAACAACTCATACAATATAAGCACAAACTAGTAAAGTGTAGAAAAATAAAGTTCATCAAAGCTAAACAAGGTGCACAGTCATGAAATGTAAATTTCATAAGCGAACCTTAATTACACATTTAGTGATGTGCAATACGTAGAAAATAAAAATATTTTTGGATTTTCAAAAAAAAAATTATGACCAAAAATAAAACACACATTATGCTAAATGAAAAAAAAAAAAAAAAAATGTAACAACGATGCATGACAGTACTCAACTAAGCTATAGAGGGTACACAAACAAGAAATATCAATTTCTTAATTAACCCATGAGTACATATACAAACTAGTACACACTCATACAAAATAGTATTTATCTCAAAATAATCATGCACTTAGTTATGCAACACACACTATTTAAGTTTCTATACAATATCAAGTATATTCGAAATCAAGAGAGAGATATCATAATTCATGTAATTCTCAAAAAAAAAAAAAAAATTAGACACAAAATAAAATATTTTGCTTTTTTGGAATTTTTCAATGTTTTTGGATTTTTTTTAAATAATCAAAACAACCAAAAATAAATAAATAAAACAACCAAAAACTGAAAGTAAACATGTCCACAAATAATTGAAAGAATTATATCAAGGACAAGTAAACAACACTCACCACACTCACCTTGGAGAATCTTTTCTCACCCATATAGCGTGCATCTTTGGCTTTTTAGGTGAAAAACTATGAGAAGCAGAGTGTATTTGAGGAATTACACTAATCTTAGGAAAGAGACTGAAATCCTGCAATTTCTTTTCACAAGCTGACAAGCTTAAATTTTTCAAAAGTATATGAAACAATTTATCTAGACTTGTAGCAGGAGATATATCATCACATATGCTAGACCAAAACATGGAATGCTTAAATTTTAGTTTACTATAGTTAGGATGAATATAACCAGTTACACCACAAAATTGACAAGTAGGAACAAATTTAGGAACATCAGTATCCCTAACGGCAGATCTAGTCTCATATTTTGGTTTTTGCCTTAACAAAGAACAATTTGATCTGATATTACCAACAACACCACAAAAGTGACAGGTAGGCACAAAAATAGATTTCATATGCACTCTAACAGTAGGTTTAAACTCTAACAGTAGGTTTAAACATAAGTTTAGAAAATTCAGCATCTACATCAGAACTTTTACCTTTGTCTAACCTAGCAAAATAAACATTTTCTTTATGATTCCTCTTGAAATAAGGAATATAAACTTTTTCAACTTTAGGCTTAAGAGAAACAAAAACACATCTGTCAACAACAGCAGACTTAGTACTAGTCAAATTTTCAAGTTTAGCTTTAGATTCAATTGACTCTTGTTCCAAGCTTTTCATCTTCTCATCTTTGGAGGAAAGTTGATTTCTCAAAAATTCATTCTTTTTATTTGATTCATTCAATCTCACAATCAATTTCTCTTTTCAAGATTAGCCAATTTTAACTTTTCCTTGAATTTCTTAGCAATTTTCATAGATTTAGTTAATTCCCTACGAAGAGTTTCACAAGCATCAACAAGATCAACAAAAAGATAGTGTCCTTTTTATTCAAATCATCACAAATATGAGCAAACAAACACTTAAAGTTATCCATGATAACAGGGATCAAGGATCTCACTAAAGACGTTAATCCTATCAAAGTGAACCCGTTCTGATACCAATTGTTTGTTCATTTAGACCCCTTAAACCAGATTGTTTAACCTATTATATTAACCAAGTGATTACTTAGATTAATTATTCAAATCTAGGTTAAACACAGATAAATCTTATTATGCAAAGCAGCAGAAAAATAAATAACTTCACGATATGATGACTCAGGAAAACCTATGAAACTCACTATTTCAAGGTAAAAATCTAGGGAGGATTTGTCCTAACTATCTTCAAGGTAAAGTAAATCTACTATAAGAGAATCGAAGTTTTTACAATCAGATTTAACCCTAAATCAATTGTTACCTTATGTAGTAACTTACTAACACTGCCACGTGTAAGCTCTGAATCCATAGACTCCTTCTCTTCTTGGATTTATAGCAACACAAGCCACTTTGCTAGTGACTTTGAGATCCACTCAAAGGTTTAGCAACACAAACTCTTCAGTTTGTGACTCCAAGACCATCCTTGAAAGTTTAGATCATTAGCAATTGTTGATCTTGTTGCAGCAACTTCAAATTTACCGTACCTAATGATATGAGAATGATTTACGGTAGTGACTTTAAAAGTGGAAGGCACAATACCTTTTAGATCTCACAAAAGCACCTCTAAAGTCTCTCAAAAGCTCTGAAAATGTAGTTAAGGTTTTCCTTTTTGTACTAGAAGTGTTTCACTTGAAACCCAAAATGTTTAAGTAGAGTTTGGGCCGAAATAGAATTCTGCAAGAATTTTATGTCTGCGATTTTCGATCGGTCAGATCTAATTTTCGATTGGTTGGATTTCACAGAATTTGAACTCTCCTTTCTACAGCTTGAATGCTCTTGTATTTTGACTTGTAACACCTTGAGCATTGTTTAATCAAACTTATAAATCTAGGAATCTATATCTAGACAAGTTTGTGCTTGCGGTTTGCCAATTATTCTAAACTTTAGAACCTAACATAAATATTTTGTAACAACAGTGAGAGTTAATGGGGAGATAACATTATATATTATAAGCCCATTTCATATTAAATTTTGTAACACCAAAATTATGAGCATAATTTTTTTGATATATTTTTATTGAAATTTATAGATAAGAAATGTTACATTGTTGCTTTTCTTTTTCTGTTTTTGATAATATTGAATTAGAGCTAAACATCTAGCAGCATGCAACTACACCCTTTCACATATATATTGAATTAGAGCTAAACAGTGAAAAAGCCAATTAGAAAATAAATAGGGCGGGACGCTAATAATATTAAAAGGCCAATAATTTATTTTTTGGAAGTAAATTAAAATAAAATAATTTCTTTCTTTATACATATTATATATTATATTATACATATATAGCAGTATAAAAAAACTATCAACAGAGTTTAAGATGTAAATCGAATATTTTATCTTAAAAAGAATATTTAATGCATAATAGACGTATAAAAATGGGTTTATCAAACTTAATAAAAATATGCAAAATTTACTAAAAAAAAAATTAAATACATTTTACCTATATTTTCAATATAAAAAACCAATTATCTATAAAAATAAATAAATAAATAACCTTGTACTTGAGATTCTTTAAGCATTTTTTTTAGAAATTGAAAATTTCACAAATTTAAGGTATTCTTACTTTCTAAATTGCCAGCATCTTTTTTTAAAGAATATATCAATAGTTCTTAATTTGGACACGCTTAAATTCTATTATAAATTAATAGTAAACCATCCAAATTTGCTGTAGTATTTGTTAGATTTAATAAAATTGGATTTAACCAATCATGAATTTAGATTAATAAATTGAAATTGTGGGGTCGGAGAATTTATGACCCCGGCTCACTTTATACTAAGGCCCAAGGCCCGAGCCGAGGAGGGATATTGCCAAGGATGCACAATGAAAGTCCAAATGGCCTAAGGATATGACCGATGACGATCTTATTCTCGGCATCCCAGAGTGCCCCTAAAAGAAGGGACGAGCACAGTGTAGGAGCGGCCCAAGTAAAAGGCTGCCCATATTGCAATAAAGAACTCTATGCCTGACAGGTCCATACTCCTCACCATGCTCTTCAGCTTTTACAACCACCCCCAACCACTCTAGATATGGGCTAATAGGACAAGTCTCAACTCCATAAAGTTGAGCTTACACATGGACACTGGAGAGAGGGTAAATACTAGTATAAAAAGGAAAAAGAAGCAATACAGAAAAGGGGAGACAAATTGTCTCCCGAACCATGGAGTCTGGAAAAAGGAGGATAATAAGAGCACGAAGCTCCATAAACTCCTCGGACGAGGTTCAAAGATCGGAGCCACCTAAGCCACTATCCGGTGACCAAGACCTAGCCTTTCAAACTCACGCTCTACAAATTATATTGTTTGGGCCTTTAACGTACGAACCTAACACCATCTTGGGGTCGTTACAAATCGAGTCCTTACAGAAATCATAACATCATTTTGAATGAAATCAAATATAAATGAGAATTAAGAATTTTTTTTTTTTTAACCTTAAACAAATTGAAATTAATTAAAATTTTAATGATAAGGAGATTAAAAGTTTTTGGGACAAAAATAAATGGAGCAATTGGGAAGAAAGTTATTTATTTTGACCATAGCTTGATATGAAAGAGTAGTATTGTGGTGTGAAAGATGTGGGAAGGGGAGGGGATCGGATTAGCCTTTGGTCACATCTTGCATAAGTGAAGTGCATAAAAAACAATAAAGAACTGTATTGTCATAGTCTCTATACGCAATGTTTGTTTGGGATAGATTATTTTTATCAATTTATTTTACTATTTAGCTTAATTTTGCTATTATTTATGGGTCACATTGCACTTTTTGGTACTATTCATGAGTCTTATTATATTATTTCAGCTAATTTTTACCTTTATCTATAATACTTTTAACAAAAAGTTTTTAGTTTTAGCAAAATAAGTGAATCCTAAACCAACCCGCTATGTAAAACAATAAATTGGATTTCTTTGACTTTTTTATTGATTCACGACAGAACCAAGTCACTTTGATGTTTTAGTTATCCACTAGAAAGTTAGGAATTGGGATAAGATAATATAAGTTGTGGTCCTTGTATTATAAAAAAATTCTTCAAAAAATAATTTGGGGAGCCAAAACTTCAAATTGCTTAAAAATTGAAATTTATATATATAATATAATTTTTTTTGATACATATATATAATATAATTAAATTGTGATAAAGTGTACCCTAAATGATGGGTGCCTTGAACTTTTGTAGGGCTGGCCCAAGGCCTAGGCCTAAGGCCCCCACCACAAAAAAATTTTACCCTTTACAAAAAAAAGCCTCATCTCATTGTAAAAGGCCCAAAATTTTATAAAAAAATATAATTTTTTTCAAATTGTTGTGCACTTTTTATTATTAGTGATGTTAGAGATATCACAAATTTTATTATAGATTTAAAATTGACATGTTACTAATCACAAAAAAAATATTTTAAATATTCATTAATTACATTATTGAATCTTGTCCTTCACTATTATTATCACATTATATTGTGAATATTTTGTAGTACTTTTAGCATTTTCCTTTTTTATTTCTAACAAGGCTTTAAAAAAATTTGCAAATGTATTAGATCATCAATGATGATTAATCTCCCCTAATAATCTGAAACATTAATATTAGTAAACTAATCTACCACAAAGCCACATGTAAGGACTCAATTTGTAACGACCCAAAATGATACTGGGTTCGCACGTAAAAAGGCCCAAACAATATCATTTGTAGAGCGTAGGTTTGAAAGGCTAGGCCTTGGTCACCGGACAGTGGTTAGTCGTGATGTTTATACAGAATTAAACCGTGTTCGCTCGAGGAGTCCTTCTCCTTGAGGCGGTTTGGGAGGCCCTGGTTCTTGGCCTTTTTTCCCAGCCCCTTTTTTCGGATTGCTTGCTTTTCCTTTTATATTAGCATGTATCCCTTATCCTACATCCATGTGTAGGTTTGGCTTTCCAGGACTGGTACTTGTCCCATCAGTCCATACCCAAAGTGGTTGGGGGTGGTTGTAAAAGCTGAAGAGCATGGCTCTGTCAGGTGCAGAGTATTCAATGGCAGTAATGGCAACTTTCCCTTTGTCTTTGGTCGTTATACTATCCAGTGTCCCTTTCCCTATCAACATAGATATTTTAGGTTTTTCCCAAAACTGTTCCTATACCGCTCTTGCCCTTTCTTTCAGGGGGACCTCGGATATGCCGAGGACAGAATTGTCCTCGGTTATGTCTCAAGACTACTTGGACTTTTATTACACGTCCTCGGCTATACCCCTCCTCGGCTCGGGCCTTGGGCCCCAATGTAAAAACGGGCTAGGGCCACAACTTCTTGGGCCCCACAATAGCTCCTCAAAATCCTGCTATCCGACCTCTTAGTCGGAGAGGAGGGTTTTGGTGATGCCAAGCCTTTATTACAGCTCATTTAACTCTGACCTTCATTAATGTTGATGTCCCTTCATCTATTTAGGAAATGCGCCGGGTTACTAGACATTTGTCTAGATTTTCACACGGGGTGCTCCTGCCGTTTTAGTGTACAAGGCGCATCTTTAATAGATTTACACTACGAGGCCGATCAAATCTGACGGTTATAGATGACATCGGGGAGTTGAACAGACACTACCTTACTTGCAGATCTTCTTGGAAATCTGTACGGATTAAATGCCCCTGAATTCACCTTCCATATAAAAAGCCAAATGAGAAGGTATTCCCTTCGTGTAACGACTCCTTAACCTTCCTAAAGCCTCAAACCTCAAGCTGTGCTCAAAGTCTTCCTTATCAGCATAGCCAAAGCTTATAGTGTGACACGTTTGAAGTAAAAACGGGGATGAAAAGATCACATCTTTCTCAGAAACGTTATGTCCCTCCGAAGCTTAAGATGGCTCGGTCAGGGCAGGGTTGGCAGAGACTCAAGATGCTTCCCATCCTCCTTCAGCCAAAATCCGAAGCAGAGGCTCGTCGCGTCAAGCTTTTGGTGTGACTGAGCTGGGGTTACCCATTATCAGTACTAGCCGCTCTCTTATGAGCATAGCTAATATGGCACCAGCATGTTAGGAGTCAGGGCTGGGGCATGAATTAAGTATCCCTGCTTCCTCCTCTCTTCCTTCACTGATGCCTTCTTTTGCCTCCCCTTCTTCTTCTTTCCCATCATCAGATCCATCCTGGTGCTTTTCCTTCTTCCTCTTCTTCTCCTCATCCATCAAAAGAGGTCCTCCTCTCAATATGGTAGCTACTAGAGCAGAATTTAGCAAGACTTCTTATTTATGTTGTTGTTTTTTTTTTTTTTTTTTTTAGTTCTTGTAATTTGTTCCCTATGTAGGCTTGTTTAAGCCCTTCATTGTACGCTGTACTACTTCTTTACGTTAATAAAAGTTGTCATTTGTTTTATTCTATGTATTCTTTCTTTCCTATAATGGTTATGCCGAGAATAGACGTACTACTGTATGATTTTTTTTTTATACTCCGAACGATGCTTAGGGTCGAAATCCCTGTTAATAAAAAGACCTTACCCTGCGCTTATTGAAACTATCCGGCATAATAATGCCAATTTGAACAAATGATACTTAGGGCAGAAACTCTTACTAAGAAAAAAGAAAAAGATATTATAATGAGCTTATTAGAGCTGCCTAGCATAATAACGCCGACCTGAGAAAACAATACTTAGGGCCGAAACCCTTACCAAGAAAAAAGATGTTATTATGAACTTATTGGAGCTATCGTGTACAATAAGACCAACCTGAAAATGGGTTGTATACCCCAAACTTAAACAAGATGATGGCTGAAAGCTCGATGCCGTGTAGGAAGTAATCATCCGAGGATATATAACCCAAAATGAACAGCCCCTGGGGGTCGCTGAGTAATAAGGCGTTTCGCCATCTTCCTAATGACCTTCATTGCCTTAGCCTTTTCTGGTATTTGGTCCGAGGACTGAGCGACTTAGAATTTTCCTTAAGTAGCTGACTTTTCCATAGGTTTAAGTCCGAGGACCATGCAATACCTTGGTTCTGTCCAAAACTTGATTTTTTAAGTAGTTGGTTTCCCCATAGGTTTGAGTCGGAGGACCATGCAATACCTTGGTTCTGTCCAAAACTTGATTTTTTAAGTAGTTGGTTTCCCCATAGGTTTGAGTCGGAGGACCATACAATACCTTGGTTCTGTCCAAAACTTGATTTTTTAAGTAGTTGGGGGAATTAACCCCTCGGCTATGGCATGGGACCTTGGTTTAGGGGGATTAGCTCCTCGGCCAAGCTCCTAGAACCATCCGTACTGCTGACACTACGAAGCGCAGCCCCTAGTGAAGAAACGTAGCCCTTAGTAGAACTTTACGCTAGAACACTACAACCGACTGTTGGAAATGACGGGGGAACTGTCTCAACCCACCGCCTATGCCAACACACAAGTCTTTCCCACAAACGGCGCCAATTGTAAGGACTCAATTTGTAACGACCCAAAATGATACTGGGTTCGCACGTAAAAATACCCAAACAATATCATTTGTAGAGCGTGGGTTTGAAAGGCTAGGCCTTGGTCACCGGACAGTGGTTAGTCGTGATGTTTATACAGAATTAAACCGTGTTCGCTCGAGGATTCCTTCTCCTTGAGGCGGTCTGGGAGGCCCTGGTTCTTGGCCTTTTTTCCCAGCCCCTTTTTTCGGATTGCTTGCTTTTCCTTTTATATTAGCCTGTATCCCTTATCCTACATCCATGTGTAGGTTCGGCTTTCCAGGACTGGTACTTGTCCCATCAGCCCATACCCAAATTGGTTGGGGGTGGTTGTAAAAGCTGAAGAGTATGGCTCTGTCAGGTGTAGAGTATTCAATGGCAGTAATGGCAGCTTTCTCTTTGTCTTTGGTTGCTATACTATCCAGTATCCCTTTCCCTATCAACATAGATATTTTAGATTTTTCCCAAAACTGTTCCTATACTGCTCTTGCCCTTTCTTTCAGGGGGACCTCGGATATGCCGAGGACAGAATTGTCCTCGGTTATGTCTCAAGACTACTTAGACTTTTATTACACGTCCTCGGCTATACCCCTCCTCGGCTCGGGCCTTGGGCCCCAATGTAAAAACAGGTCAGAGCCGCAACTTCTTGGGCCCCACACCACACATCAATTAATATAATAGATTATAAATGTAATTAATTATGTATCGTTATATATCCAAGATAAATTAATTTTCTTTTAAAAAAATTCTTTTTGTTAAATTAATTTTTCAATTATGATATTCAATTCTCTATATGAAATTAACCTTAATTTTAGTTAGTATCATTCATTAAATTATGTATTTAATACATCAAATTAACCTCAATTTTATTAGTACTACATAATTTTATTTAATTAATATTTATATATAAAAGGCCCCACATATATATATTTCGTCTTAGGCCCAAATTAGTGGAATCGGTTTCATACCGTACCTATCGATATGGCTGGTGTTTACCATATCGAAACCTTGGCTAGTACATGAATGATAGTATTTCGTTCCAATTTAAATAATGGTCGTACCGGAGTCATTCTGGCAATATCAAAGTGAATATCGGATTTCAGCCGGTAAATGGATACCGGACTGAAATAAAAATCTCCATTGTTTTGTCATAGATTTGTCTTTAAAGAAGAATAAAAATAGAAGAAGCAGTTGAGGCTTTTGTGAATCATTGAAAAAAAATTTAACCCGTCCTTGCAGATCAATTAAGCTGCTACTTCTTCTCATTTCTCTGCTGCTACCTTGTGAACTTCTTCTCCTTTTTATTTTTTGGTTAAAACTTCTTCTCCTTTTACTTCTATCAAGTTCCTTCCCCCCCTCCCGCACTTTTTCTTTTTCTTTGTTTTATCCGGCTGTGAATCTCAATGCAAAATTTTCAATGATCAGGAATAGAAAGTGAAAAGAAGTCTTCAAATTCACTTTTTACCCATCCAAAATGGTCATGTCATTCATGTGGCTTATAGATGGCGTATTTTTGAATCCCTTTAACTTTATTATAGTACTGGTCATCAAAATATTATTATTATTATTATTATTATTATTATTATTATTATTATTATTATAGAATTAGCAGTAATCTCAAAACAATGTATTGATATTAATTGGTATCGAAATATATCGTTTCAATAACCAAACAGATATGGTCTCCAATACGAAATTGACTCCCTCACTCCAAATTAGGATAGGCTGGTCCTGACATTTTGTAATGTGAACTTTTGTGTTTTATATATGCTGATGATTAATTCTATAATTGTATTTTGTTATTAAAAAAAAATATTAATTGTGGATAACATTGGATTGCACGGATTACACGTTTATGGGATTACAAGGCTATCAAATAACTTTGGCCCACAAAAAATAAAGTGCTGCATTGCACAGACAGCACAGCTCACCAATGATTTTTATTTTTGACTGAAAACTCATCGTTCACGATGGAATCATTTTGAACACATACGATTCCTCGTTCTGTGTGGTCCTTAGGAGTTAGGACCAGGAGAGCTGTCAGTTAGCAAGTACATGATATATATTTTAATAAATGCGTTCTGAATGTCTGGTATCATTTTTCTCTTTTTTCCAAAATTAGTAGAAAATTTACTATATATCCAATACATCTATCATTGCATAGGGTGGATGTACATGTAATATCACCTACGAAATTAGATGGATATGGATTTATAAAGCCAACATTAATTATAATTATTTATGAAATGCAACATTTGAAAAAACCAAGCAACCAACGATAGATTTTTACGGTTTACACAGTTCCAAACTGACAAGCCAAAATTATTAGATGGACACACCGAGTGCAACCCTTATTGCATTACCGTTCAGAGTGCACCAATTCACGAAGAAACCACTGCAACTAATTAATGCACCTGAAGCTCTTAGCTACTAAGTTAGCTAGGTCTGTTTAGGAGTGAACCAACTTAGTTACAAACTCTTCAATGTTTTTATCAGAACTTCCACCTTGGTCAACAGCTTCTTTGGCCAATGTCTTCCATCTGTATGCATTTTTCACAATCTCTTTCCCTCTCTCCCCTTCCATTATTTCCTTTATGCAATTTTCTATTGCTTCTCTCTTGACTAACCCATTCTCATCGGCTGGAGCTTTAAGTCCCATCTTCCAAACATCCATAATATACTTTGCATTTGTTGGTTGATCTGTCCATTGTGGCACTGCAACCATTGGAACACCAAAGCTAAGAGCTTCCAAAGTAGAGTTCCATCCACAATGTGTCACAAAGCATCCCACTGCCTCATGTGTTAATACCTCGAGCTGGGGACACCAATGAACCACAAGTCCTTTCTCTGAAGTCTCTTCCACAAAGTTTTTGGGGAGCTTTGCCTCTTCAGATGCTCTTACCACCCACAAGAAGTAACTGTTGCTCATTCTCAAACCCCAAGCTAGTTCTTCCATTTGCTCAGCATTAAGAGCGGCCAAACTCCCGAAAGATACATAAATAACAGATCCTTTTGCATGATCATTTAGCCATTTCATGCAAGCATCGCTGTTTGGTTCGAAGATGCAGAAACCATAGTCTTTGTCATCTTCAATCCGCTTATCTAAGTACATAGATGGAATGGTTGGTCCTATAGTTCTCAATGGCCATATCTCTGTCATCCAATCCACTACCTACAAACAATTTTATCATACCAATTAAGCATAAAATTTTTATTTAATTCAAATAAAAAAATCAATCAAAAAAGAAAAGGAAACAGGAAAGTAACAGTATACAGCCTCAGTTTATTTGCTTTATTACCTCTGGCTCCAGCTCATATAACGTGTTGCAAAGGACCCAATCAGCTTTATCAACATTGGAAAATTGGCTAACAAGCATATCAAAGAAAGCTGGGTAGGTGTTTAAATCATAAATTAAAGATGGCATGTCCTGAGGTTGAAGTGGTGGCAACCCTGGAAGCAAAATTTCTGGCTCTGAAAGAGGGAGTTTGAGCAACCCCTTATGGACATGGTAGTATATATTATCAACAGCACAAGATTGAGTGAAAAAAACAGCACCAACTAAGCCAAACTTTTTGGCTACGTCGAGAGCCCAAGGCAAGAAAGCATCATAAACAATACAATCAACAGGGTTGCCTGAACTAGAACTAGAACTAGAAAGCTTCTCAAGGAGCTCAGCCAGAGTTTGTGACCCCACTTGCCAAAATCGCTCCAAATAGGCCTGGATGCTCTCTGCATGAGCAATCCCACCTTCATCAAAGCCATCAGAGATGGTCTCTAGGGCAATGGAGCTAGCTTCTTTGTGAATGGTTTTGGACATGGAGCGTGTGGTAACTAGAGTAACTTTGACTCCTTTGTGCTCCAAACGCTTGGAGAACTCGAGCATAGGATTAAGGTGGCCTTGGGTTGGATAGGATAACACCAAACAATGAGCTTTGTAGGCATTATTCGTTACCTTCTCCATTTCTGCTAGCTAACACAGGTTATAACTTTGAGCTGTGTTTTAAGCTGGGTTGAGAGAGTGATAAATATGAACATAAATGGGGTTGTCGCATTTCTTTTATGAAAATATATATTCTCAACTTCTCAACACAACAAAAAAAAAACAAAAATGGGTTTTTTTTTTTTTTTTTTTTTGGATAAAGTGAACTTCACTTTAGTGAAGAAGACCATAAATGGGGTTGTTAAGGTACACTACTCCCAACTCTCAAATTAAATGATGTATGGTTTGACTCGGACGGAACTACTAAAAGTGACTGAGGGGCCCAGAATTTTTTTTAAAAAGATAGCAATATACATACAGTTAACGAATATATGGAATCAAATAAGTAATGCAATGAAATATTGGAAACATTAGTTTTTATGTCGGATAAAGTCTCGTATCTTTACAAGTTAAGAAACTATTCAAATTGCGATTGAATCAACATTATAACTCAAATAGGATTAAACTCTATAAATTATTTATTTAAATATTTTTTAACTTTAATTTTGTAAATTGGAAGGGAGATTGTTGCAAAATTTAGTGCAAAATCAATTCAGATGATTTTTATTATTTAAAAGAATGTTGAATTTTATTTTTATGATTAAGTTAAAACGTATTAAGAAACGGTTATTTTTTTTCTTTCTCCCTTTTATTGATATTTTCTTAACATTAAGCATATGCTGGTTTGCATTATAAAGAGTTTTTCTTATTGAGGCTCCCCCCCCCCCCCCCCCCCCCCCCCCCCCCCCAGTTTAGATCCTTTTTTGTCCCTAGTTTGACTGAGTTTTTTTTTTTTTTACTAAAAAATTATTTGATGAAAATCCATCTAATCATAGTTAGGAATAATTTTTTTAAAAAAAGGTGTAAATGATCAAATAAACTGAAAAGTTAAAAAACAAAAAAAAAAAAAAAACTAATTAAGTTCAATATTTTTGTTGGCCAAAATACATTATTAATCCATGATGTTTGTTGAGTAAGTACTATTTAGTTCCTCAAATTTCAAAATGATAGCTATCAGTTCTTTTGTTAATTGTCATTATTTTCAATGTTAACGTGACTTACAAGCTAATGACATGACATTTATTAAGTGACATGGTATAATTAAAATCCATTTTTACACATAAACAAATCCATGACTCGTTTAAAAACTGAATTGCTAACCCGTTATTAAATGAGTCTTCCCTAAATCAAATCTCTCACTCTCTCTCTCTCTCAATATTAAAATGGGTCATAGGTAGGCTTATGTCTAAAAGGGTTTTAATTTTTTTAACATTAAAAATGTTGTCACATCACTTAAAATATGTCATAACATTGTCCATTACCCATATAGACATTGAAACTAATGAAAGTTCACAGAAAGACTAATAACGCTTATTTTTCAAACTTTATAGACTAATAGTATTCATTTGAAATTTAAGAGGTCAAAAATGCTCACTTGGCAAACTTTAAAAACCAATAGTTGATTTTGACATTTTTTTTATTAATTATTTTTTGGTATGACTCTACTTTTATTGATCCTACTTTTTAATCAAGATAATTCATTAAAAATAAACTATATTAGAAAAAGTAGGAAGATAATAAAATTTTATATTTTTTCACGAGTATTGAAATACTATATTATGATTGGTAGTAATAAAAGTGACAACAAATATTAATGTTATTATGTGAAAATGATGTTATTTCAATCACAATTTATCACAATAATTGTCAAGAGTTTTGTAACTCAATTATTATTCAAATCACTCATTCCTATTTTTGTAACTAATTATCAAAAAACAAAACAATTTCTAAGAATCTTTGACCTGTAAAAAAAAAAAAAAAATTCTACCTCGTTGATATTAAAATTTTGTTTTGTATAATAACCGAATCCTTCTCACCCACTAAAAAAAAAGATCACATTAATAATAATGAATTTAAGAAAATTTTTGTGTCCTACTCTATTCAACCAAGCAATTATTACTTATTATTCACATTATATTCAAATGTCAAAACTCAAAACCTTCCATCATTAAAAATATATATTTAAAAAAGATCAATTGTCAACCTTCCATAATAATAATAATAATAGTCGCAAACCCGTGCTATGCACAGGAACTTACCTATTTGTGAGGTGGACTAAAATAATTTTATAAAAAATTTAAGAAACTACACCATTGCATAATTTTCTCTTGTATAACTTCAATTTGTGTTACAATTTAATGAAGAAGCTATTACTTGAACGGGCAATGAATTATAAAAAATTTGTCAAACAATTTCAGATACTGCAAAAAATAACTCAAAAATCCAGATATTAAAACTTCTGAAAGAACAAAAAATATTAAAGAATCAGATGATTCATTGCTTAGAAATTATTGAAACAAAACAATATATATATATATATATGACTAAATAATAGATAAATATAAGAGAAAAATGGGTTACATTCGAAATAATAATTTCAATTATTGCAAACTTTTTTATCTTGTAAAAAACGCCTAAAGAAAGTTTGTAGTTTATATACGAAAATTACTTTTTAAAAAATACATGAAAAATCATAAAATAATTTTTTTTATCAAAATAGAGGAGAAGAAAATAACATAAGAATAGCTCATACCTCTACTCAGCTTAAAATATATATATATATATATATATTTGGGTTTGCTTTGCTTTTATAGTGTTCATGATTAACCTTGCAAATTTGGAAATAAATTATCAAAGTTTGAGTTTGAGTTTAATTTGGACTTGTTAGAGAGATACAATTTCACCCAAAGTTAAGTTTAGATTGAGCAAAAATAATTTAGTTTTAAAAAAATTGATAATGATGAGTTTGAGTTTAAGTTGAACTTGTTAGAGAGATAGAGTTTCACTCCTTGTTAAGTTTGGATTAAACAAAAATAATTTTATTTAAATATTGTGCTGAGTCTGCTGACGTGGAAAATTGTGAAAGTTTCAGAGGGTTCGGTTATATATATATGTGGGGACCGGCCCAAAATAACAGGCTGGCTGGGCCCTAGGCCCGTCCGAGGATTCAGCCGGTTCGAGGACTCAGCGTGGCCTAAGCAATCCTTATTCAGGCCCACTGGGGCAAAGAGAACATGTCCGAGGAGTAATTTCTCCTCGGATAATGCAAATTCCGGAGTAAAGGTACATCCTAGCCACTATAGTCAATCTTCCCAATACGTAAAAAAGAAGGAAACCCAAAATATCTCAGCAAAAATTGCCACCACCATATTAAATACATTACAACTACTATCCTGGCCGCATTAATGAGGAGAAGACCCCTGAACAATGCTACCTTGGCTACCGCAACTCACAAAGAATTGAGAGGAGTGTCTGATGGGACAGGTGCTCAAGTGGGGGTTTGGATGATCAATAAGTGTAAAGCCCAGATGATATGAAAGGGCCTATATAATATGTAAAAGTCCCCCAAGAGAGGGGACGGGGAAAAAGAAATAGAGAAGACTGTAGAGAAGCCACACTGCATTGATCAGTATCTATTAATCAAGTTTTTAGCCTTATCATTTGGGGAGACCTTTCTACGGAGTGGCATTTTCGTTCTTGTTTATGTATTCTCTGAACCCATGCATTAAACCGTTTAAACCAACTGAAACCGAGTTCTTCAACCCATACTCTATAAAAATTCATTGTGTGGGACCTTTTGACCAAGACTTGAGCAACAAGGATTTGGCCACCAAATTGTTTTCCTACAATATATATATATAAATTACATGCAATGCTCAAAATTATCCATTTCCACTAAGTTCATATATGCTATCCTTATCTATTAATGTGTACACTAAAACCAGCTAATATACAATGCCCCAACAGTTCAGAAGAAAATACTTAAACTTGTCCATTTTCTATCCTTTTCTTGCAATTTCTTATCAACCAAACAAAAATTAAAACAAAAGGGTCTCAAAGTACATAAATACCTTCCAACGCTCCCACCGATTCCAACTCACAAATCCAGGCACTAACTCAGTCCTAAACCGTTCTAACTCACCCCGACCTTTGCTGACCCCTTCCTTAGCTCGCCCCACAAACTCACCCACCTTCACATTGGCATCTTCCAAGCAAACCCAGTTTCCTTCTTCCCTAACTCACCGAGTTTCGACCATAACCGCTCCGAGCCATGTCGGACCAATCGAGTCAGACTCAACCATGAAAACCCATCAAACCCATTTGGGTTTACAAAAGCTAGAACGTGAAAATTGGGTTTGTGGTGGGAATTTTTGGACGTGGGGTTCTTAGGAAGCTTGAGAAGAATGAAAGTTTGAGAGTTGTGTGTGAGTGAAGCTGAAGAAAATAAAAATGGGTTTGGTTTGTATGGGACTATAAGCTCCATTGGTGGGTTTTGATTGAGGAATCTATGGCCATGGGCTGGATGAGACCCACGACAAATGGGGCGCCGTTTCTGGGTTGTAGAAGTTGGATGTGGGTAGTTTGTGGCAAATGGAGGTCTGAGGAAAGAGATCGTTCTCTATTCTGAGGAAGAAGATGGCCGTTGGTTTGTGGGTATGGTGGGTATGGGGGGTTTGGTGGGTTTTGATTGAGGAATCTGTGGGTCTTTATGCAATGCAATGCTTTGCTGTTGGTTTGCTGTGGGTCTGATTAAGGAGGAATTGGTAGAGGAGGAGCTGGTAGAGGAAGGTAGGGAAGAGAAGGCAGAGCATCGAAAGGCAGAGCATCGGGTTTAGAAAAGTTTTATTATATTATTATTTTTAATATTGTGTTAACGTGAAAAATTGTGGGAACTTCAGAGGTTTCGGTTATACATACAATAATAATAATAATAATAATAATATATTTAGTCCTAAAAATTTGGACGAAAATGTACCTTACAACTCACAAGTTGTCTCATTAGCTGTGTGACCATAATGAGACATAAGAGTGTCCATGGGTCGGGTTGGGTCAGGTTGAGGGGATTTTTTGACCCAACCCACCATGGTGGGTCAAAAACAATTCAACCTGACCCAACCCATCACATAAGTCCAACCCAACCCAACCTAACCCACATGGGTCGGGTTGAACCCATGGGTTTAACAAATTATTATTATTATTATTATTATTATTATTATTATTATTATTATTATTATTATTATTAAATTGAGTAGAAAAAATATAAATATTAATATATTAAAAAAAACCTAAAGATTAGTATCAATATAACTCCTTAAAAGCAAACAACACTAATGACTAAACAACAATAGTAATTTATTAGGATTTGTGTGAACTAATTGACTTTTATATAGGATAAGAATAACCGGTTATTTTAAAAAAATTATTAATTATATAATATATTATATATTGTGGGGCCCAAATAATTTATGGGCTAGGCCCATTTACCCGTAGGGAGTCCAAAGGCCCAAGCCGAAGAGGGCTATGGCCCAAGTTTGATAATATAAAGCACAAAATGGCCTCGGGTTACAGCCGAGGACAGTTCAGTCCTCGGCGGATCCAAAGTCCCACCGGAGAGAGGGGCAAAAACGGTATAGAACTAAACTTGAAAAAAAATCTAAAATATCCCGGGAAAGCTGCCCTTACTGCCATTCAATACTCTGCACCTGACAGAGCCGTATTCTTCAGCTTTTACAACTACCCCCGACGACTTTGGGTATGGGCTGATGGGACAAGTATCAATCTTGGAAAGTTTGACCCTATACGTGGACAAAGGACAGTGAACGCAGGCGAGTATAAAAGGAAAAAGGAGTAATCTAGAGGGGGGCTGGGAAAAATGGCCAAAAACCAGAGCCTCCCAACCCACCTCCAAGAAAAAGACTCCAGGGGTGAAGGAAACTTTACCATGTATGAACACCACAAAAGACCCACCGTCTGGTGACCAAGGCCTAGCCTTTCAAACCCACGCTCTACAAATGATATTTTTTGAGCCTTTTTACGTGCGAACCCAACACTGTTACGGTCCGCCACGAATCGCGTCCTTACAATTGGCGCCGTCTGTGGGAAAGGCTTGTGTGTTGGCATAGGCGGTAGGTCGAGAGAGTTCCTTTGTCGTTTTTAACCACTGGTTATAGAGTTTTAGTGTAAAGTTCCGCTAGGGGCTACGCTTCTTGACTAGGGGCTACGCTAGGTGGCGTTAATCGCGTGGGTAACTCTAGGGTAACTCTAGGGGCTTGGCCAAGGAGTTAACTCCCCTAAAGCCAAGGTCCCATGCAAAGAGAAAACTAAGTTTTAGACAAAACTAAGGCATTGCATGGTCCTCGGACTCAAGCCTATGGGGAAACCAACTACTTGGATGAGAAAACTGGGTTTTGGACAGAACCAAGGCATTGCATGGTCCTCAGACTCAAGCCTATGGGGAAACCAACTACTTGGATGAGAAAACTGGGTTTTGGACAGAACCAAGACATTGATCGGTCCTCGGACCTCGAAGCTCTATGGGAAACCAAACTACTTGGATGAGGAAAACTGGGTTTTGGACAGAACCAAGGCATTGCATGGTCCTCGGACTCAAGCCTATGGGGAAACCAACTACTTGGATGAGGAAAACTGGGTTTTGGACAGAACCAAAGCATTGCATGGTCCTCGGACTCAAGCCTATGGGGAAACCAACTACTTGGATGAGGAAAACTGGGTTTTGGACAGAACCAAGGCATTGCATGGTCCTCGGACTCAAGCCTATGGGGAAACCAACTACTTGGATGAGGAAAACTGGGTTTTGGACAGAATCAAGGCATTGCATGGTCCTCGGACTCCAGGACCCTATGGGAAATCATCTACTACTTGGTATGACGAAGAACTGGGTTTGGGACAGAACCCAAGCATTGCATCGTCCTCAGGACCTCAAAGGCCTATGGTGAACACACTACTCTGGAATGAGAAAAACTGCGGGTTTTGACAAACCAAGGCATTGCAGGGTCCTCCGCGGACTCAAAGCCAATGGGGGAACCCAAACCTACACTTAGAGAGAAAACTGGGGTGGGGGGGTTTTTTTGGACAGAACCAAGGCATTGCGTGGTCCTCGGACTCAAGCCTATGGGGAAACCAACTACTTGGATGAGAAAACTGAGTTTTGGAGAGAACCAAGGCATTGCATAGTCCTCGGACTCAAGCCTATGGGGAAACCAACTACTTGGATGAGAAAAAGATTGAGTTTTGTAAGGTTGGTTACTTAATAACAATTCTAAAGTTACTCAATCCTCGGCTCAAATACTGTAAAGGTTAATGCCAATAGGAGTGTTAAGAAGATGGAGAAACACCCCACTATTCAGTAGCATAGGGGCAGTTCATTTTGCGGGTGATATGTCCTCGGATGGTTACTTCCTACACTGCACCGGGCATTGAGCTATCATCTCGGCTAGTTTTGGGGTAAGTATCGTTTTTCACAGGTCGGCATTGTTGTGCCAAACAACTCTATTAAGGTTATGGTGATATCTTTTTTAGCAAGCATTTTGGCCCTAAGTGTCATTGATTCAAATGCTATATTATTGTGCCGAACAACACTTGCAAATTCATAATAGTGCCCTTCTCTTTGATAAAGGATTAGGGCCCCCAAGTATTGTACTCTAAGGTCGGCGGTATTGTGCTAGGCCGACCCAATAAGCTCATCATAATGTCCTTTCTTTTCCTGTCTAATGGGAGTTTCAGCCCTAAGTATCATTTGTTCGATTCAGTATTATTATTAAGCCGGATTGTTTTTATAAACACAGAGCAAGATCTTTTTATTAACTGGGACTTTGGTCCTAGACGTCGGCCACGGTTTAAGAATAAAAAGAATTCACAAGGTTGTATGTCTATGCATTGCGCTATTATCTCGAAAATATAGAGAAAGAACATGTGAAGTAAAGTGATAACAATTTTTATTAATATAAAGATGTATTACAACGTACAAAGAGGGGCTTAAACAAGCCTATACAAAAAGTAGATTGCCAAAACAATAAGAAAAAAAAGAAGAATAAAAAAAAAGAGCAATACATTAAGTGAACAGTCAGATCTCTTTTTAAACTCGTCTCTGAAGTCCTTCCAAACTCTGCCTCGGTAGCGCCCATATCGAGAGAAGGACCTTCTTCTCGGTAGCGCCCATATTGAGAGAAGGACCTTCTTCGGAAGAAGATGGAGGAGATGAATGAAGAAGATGGAGGAGATGAATGAAAAGAAGGAGGAGAAGAAGAGAGAAGAGATGAAAAGAAAGAAAAAGGAGCAAAAGAGGGAGAAGGAAAAGCACCAGGATGGACCTGGTGGTGGAAAGAAGAAGAAAGAGAGGCAAAAGAAGGCACCGGTGAACGAAGAGAGGAAGAAGCAGGGGCATTTGGCCCCTGCCTCAGTCCTGACTCCTAACACACTGGTGCCATGTTAGGTATGCTCGGGAGAGAGCGGTTGGTACTGATGATGAGTATTCTCGACTCAGTCGCGCAGAAAGTTGGACGTGACGAGTCCCTACTTCGGATTTTGGCTGAAAGGATGGTGAGATAGATTTTGAGTCTTCGCCATCCCTGCCCTGACCGAGCCATTACGAGCTTTATTGGAATGTGGTGTTTACGGGGGGGGGGGGTATGGTTCCTTCATTACTTGTTGTTACGGTGAACGTATTATGGTTTAGTGTATAACTCGTGGGTAAAGTAAACGCTAAGGGAGGCTAAGGATTTCAGATCTCAGAAAGGTAAAAAGGGTCTCTGTACGAGAGCGATAGCCTCCTACTTGCCTTCTTATAGGAAGGGCAAAACGGAAGGTATTAAATTCGTCCAGGTTTCCAGAAGAACTTGTAAACAAAGATGTATCTGTTCCACTTCCCCACCTCATCAAACAAACCGTCGAATTTAAATAGTCTTGTAAATAGAAGTCATTAAAAGCACGTCTTGGATAACCAAACGGATAAAACGCGTCAGGAGTAAGATCAAAAGAATGTCTCGTAGACCGGTACATCTCCTGGGTAGATGGAGAATGTCTTGTAGACCGGTACATCTCCTGGGTAGATGGAGAACCGCCAGCATTAGTGAAAAGTCGAATTAGATGGGCCATAATAAGGGCTCGGTATTACCGAAACCCCCCTTTCCAACTAAGAGGTTGGACAGCAGGGTTTTGAGGGGCTATTGTGGGGCCCAAATAATTTATGGGCTAGACCCATTTACCCGTAGGGAGTCCAAAGGCCCAAGCCGAGGAGGGCTATGGCCCAAGTTTGATAATATAAAGCACAAAATGGCCTCGGGTTACAGCCGAGGACAGTTCAGTCCTCGGCGGATCCAAAGTCCCACCGGATAGAGGGGCAAAAACGGTATAGAACTAAACTTGAAAGAAAATCTAAAATATCCAGGGAAAGCTGCCCTTACGGCCATTCAATACTCTGCACCTGACAGAGCCGTATTCTTCAGCTTTTACAACCACCCCCGACGACTTTGGATATGGGCTGATGGGACAAGTATCAATCTTGGAAAGTTTGACCCTATACGTGGACAAAGGACAGTGAACGCAGACGAGTATAAAAGGAAAAAGGAGTAATCTAGAGGGGGGCTGGGAAAAATGGCCAAAAATCAGAGCCTCCCAGCCTACCTCCAGGAGAAAGACTCCAGGAGTGAAGGAAACTTTACCATGTATGAACACCACAAAAGACCCACCGTCTGGTGACCAAGGCCTAACCTTTCAAACCCACGCTCTACAAATGATATTGTTTGGACCTTTTTACGTGCGAACCCAACACTGTTACAGTCCGCCACGAATCGCGTCCTTACATATATATATATATATATATATAAAATTGGTATTAGTAGGAGGAATCGAGAAAATGCTACTCTACAACTGGTTTTTTTTTAAAATTATTAAATATAATATATATATATATATATATATATATTTATATATATAAATAAAAGTTCCCAACAGCTGATTTAAAAAAAATTATTAAATATATAATTTATTTTAAATATATATTAAATATGGGTGGGTCGGGTTGGGCTTGACGGGTTTATAATTTTATGACCCAAACCCAATCCGACCCGCTATAAAAAATTTTTTTGTAACCCAATCCAACCCACAAAGTCTTAAAAACCGACCCAACTTGACGGGTTGGGTTGAATCGGATCGAATTTAACGAGTCGGTGAGTTTTCTGCACATGAGACAAATATAACCTAAAAAAGTAAAAAGCTAGAAAGGGACCGACACCTGGCCGGTCCCAAAGAGGAGAAAAGATGCCATAAAGCTAGTAGCCAGTGAGGGTGGTAGACTGGCAGTGGTTGGATTGTCATTGTTGGATGATTTGGAGGACAGTAGATGAAATAGTGAGGTCTGCGGAGCCAAACTTTAAGATAAAGATGATTCAGTCATAATGAGCTATGTAGCCCTTTTAAAAAAAAAAAAAAAAACCTTTTTCGAAGACAATTATTCCCAAAAACAAAAGGGACTTTATTTTAAAATTCTTTTCTTATAATTTATTTTCCTCAAAATTCATGGGATTTCATTTCCTAACATTTATTTTCCTTTTTATTTTTGGTGAAAAATCCCATTGAACTGGCTGTGTTAAACATTTTTTCCCTAGAAGGTCTTTTTCCAAAAGTCTATAAAAATTTTCAAGAAATGCTTTTCATAAAAGTCCATTGGAACTTCTCTTTGAGGAATCCATTCCCATTTCCAAAAATACTAAGAATCTAATAAAATATTTTCCAAAAATTCGAAGAGAATCAAATAAATAGTTTCCAAGAGATGTTTCCAAACCCCCCCCCCCCTCCACAAAGACATTTTCCCAAAAACTCCTAAATACAATTTAATTTTTTTTCTAAAAGTGTGTTTTCCTTAAAAAAACACTAATAAAAACACAAGTTATAGCCACGTTTTTTAAGTTGCATTTACAAAAAAATGCAATTATAGCTATCCTATTGCCGCGTTTTTAAGAAATGCAGCTTAAACTACTGACCTATAGTTGAGTTTTTAAAACGTGACTATAGATTAAGTCTATTGTCGCATTTTTTTGATCAGGCCTATTGCCACATTCAAAAAGTGTGGCTATAGGTCCAATTGAATTATTAAAAAGAAAAAAAAAAGAAAAAAAGAAAAAGAAGAAGAAGATGACCCATTATGACAATTAAAAAACAAAGCCATAGCCAATCTATAGCCACGTTTTTAACAAACGCAGCTTAAAATCATGACCAATAGCAGCGTTTTTAAAACACGGCTATAGATTAAGTTTATAACCGCATTTCTAATTGTTTTTTAGCCTTGTTTTTTTGGATAGGACCTATTCCCATGTTCAATAAACGTGGCTATAGGTCCAACCAAATTTGAGAAAAAAAAAAGAAAAAGAAAAAAGGACCTATTACGGCACTTTAAGCCCATTACCTCAAGATGAAGCCGAAGAAGCCCCCCTCCCCCAAATTTAACCTTTGTCTTTGTTGTCTTTTTTACATGAAAATTGCATGGAGGGTAAGTTGCTATTTTTTTTTTTTTTTTTTTTTGCTTTTAAATTAATGAGTGAGGTAAGCGATATTTAAATTTCAAAGTACAACTCTTTTATAAATAAATATGTGATTAAAGCATGTCTACTTTTATTTTTAGTATGTTTTCAAAAGAAAGTGAGATGTCTAACACTTTCTTCACATGTAACCGATCGAGATTTCAAGTCCATGTCTTTGGTTTGAGACATTCCATTTCCCTTTTAGCTCAAGAGCCCTTAGGAAATCCTTTTCTCTCAATGCCATGTGTTACACTGTTAATAGGCCTTAGTTGCCTCTTGTAATTGCTTTGAGGCAACTTCTCCCACGTTGCTTGTGTATATTTGACACGTGTGTGTTTTGAGGCAATTGATGTAGGTAATTTTGAGGTTTGAAAATGTAAAATTGAGCCATTAGAGCGTCAAACTATTAACACCTAAAATACCCACACAGTTATCTCATGTTTTTTTTTTCTCCTTTATCGTGCACCTGCCTCACTACTGGAGTGCTGAACATATCTGCCACTCCCTGTTTTCCACTTGCCAAAATATTGGTTAGCTATATCTACCTTTATATATATATATATATTGTGGTAACCCCCAATCTTTCATTCTAGTGCTCTCGATTTGAAACTTGATTTTTGGACAATTAAGTTATAGGGAACTGAAACTTAAAATATATATATATATTGTAGAACCCGAGTTCCCTTCATGGAACTCAAGTTCCTTGAAAATATTCAAGTGGAACTCAAGTTTCAAAAAAAAAAAAAAAAAAAAAAAAAAAAAAATCTAAGTTTAATTTTGCTATAACTCGATTGTCCAAAAATCGAGTTTTACATTTCAAACTCGATTTTTTAAAAATCAAGTTTCAAAACAAGGATACATCCCTAAATAGTTTCAGACAAAAAAACATTTTACTAGACAGGTTGTATGAAAGAGATAAATCTCCATTTTTTGGCCTCCTTAAAATTCATCAATACAGCTTAACCTGTGTCATAATACAAACCAATGTAACTTGGAAGTTGGAAAGAATTGAGGTCGAGTTAGGCATGTGGTAGCTTATTATTATTATTATTATTATTATTATTACTGTCGTCGTTGTTGTTGATGCTGTTTTGTGTGCATGTGCAGAGAGAGTTTTTTTTTTCCTGAGTATGTGGTTGTACAAGACAAGACAAAGACAAGACAAGACAAGATAAGATGGCAATCCCTGTGTAACGTGGAACAGTGGAAGAGTTCTTACTTATCTGCCAACAATTTTTTTTTTCTTTTTTTTTGGCCCAACAATTTGGGATTGCATGTTTGTGAGGTGGCATATTGATATTATATATAGGTGTATTTTTCTTTTAGGGGCCACACTATGGTGTATGCAACTATGCATGTATGTACATGTATGATGTACGGGGTAATAATGAATTTGTATATCTGATGTGGCTTAATCATGCCCGGATAACCTTAACAACTACGTTGTTGAGTCCTTTTTGGTGATTTGAACCCGAAAGAACAATTTCAGTCCAATGTTTTTTTTTTTTTGATAAGAATTTCAGTCCAATGTTATTCAAACGCACAGTTGTGATTTTAAAAATAGAAATCAATTTTTTTTCATCTCTTCTCTTGCTTGTTAGGCTCACAATTTTGCTGAACCTTTACGCACCTCTTCTCTTATTTTGATTCTCTTCCAATGGTTTTATATTTTTTTAAAAAAAAAAATTAGATAAAATTTATAATAAATTTTTTTATGTAAAAGTAATTTTTTTGGGGCTAAAATGTAAAATGTACCCTCTAAATTTGACTGAAATTAATTTCAGTCTTTTAACTTTATTTTTGTTTGATTGAATTATTTAAGTTTTAAAGTTATTTAATTCAAGCCTTTTGTCTAATTTCGTTAAACAAATTTTTGAAAAAAAAATTTACATAAAAATTCTATAAAATATTTTAATTAATTTTATAGATTTTTTTTAATGTGAAAATAAGGCTATAAATGAACTAAGTCGTTCATAAAAAATTTGAGCTTGGTTTGATAAAAAGCTCGTTCAAGTTTGTTTGTTTATATATAAGCTAAGCTTAAGTTTTAGTTTTAGGCTTGTTTAATAAAAAAGCCAAGCCCAAGTAAAAAAAAAAAAAATTGTTTATGAACAAGCTCGTGAACATTAGGGCTTGATACAAAATAAGTTAAGTTTAGACTTATTTATGGGTTTGGTAATAAAATTGATATGAGTTTTGACAAATAAACTCATATCTTTCTAAAATTTTAATTAATCAGGAGTTGATACCACTCATCTAAACCAAATAAGCTTGATAATAAACTTGATATGGGTTTGATAATATACTTATGTTGGACCTCAAGCCTAAAAGCATGATATTGAGCTCAAGTTTTACTTGATTCTGAGCTTGAGCTTGGCTTGACTAATTGCCAAGCCAAGCCAAGTTGAGTTCAAACTTTTATACTTTATAACGTGCTTAAACTTGAATATTATTTGTAGGCTTGGATTCAAGCTCAAGCTAAGCTTGAACATTCTAGTTTTGTTGTCAAGTTGAGCTTGAACTTTCACCACTCGACAAAGTTCGGCTCGTTTACAGCTCTATGTGAAAATAATATTTTTTAAGGGCAATCTTCTAACAAAATTAGGCAGAAGATCTGAATTAAATAAATTTGAAATTTGGAAGACTGAATTGAACAAAAGAAAAGTTAAAGAACTAAAATGAATTTTAACCAAACTTAGAGGGTGCATTTTGAAATATTTTAGTCTTATAATTATATATCTATGTATTCTTTATTAAAAAAAATAAAAAAAACACACACACACACACCAGAAGAGAAGGAAAAATGGGGGGCAGAATTTTGTTTTCGCAAAATCAAAATGGCGTCTTCTCTCTTTGTCTCTGCCCAAACGATTCTCCTCTATGTGTCTCTACAATTGGTGGTAAATCATGTAATGGTGTAATGGTTTCAGACTTTCAGTTTCAGATTTTGTTTTGTTTATTTGTTTGTTTGTTTGTTTGTTTTTTTTTTTTTTTTTCCAAATTTGAATCTTGACACTCAGCGATTTGTACTTGTGTTCTCTCCATATATATAGAAATAGTCCACAAGAGCGGTTTCAGACTTTGGCATGCCTGTTGCACCAAATCCAAATTCAATGAAAAACAGGTACATAATTACATTACATACATACATTCTTTTTATTTAGTTCCAACTCTCTTTAGATGACCCAAATTACGGAAAACCTATATACGTGTGCTTTTAGTGAGCTTAGGTAGTCATTGCAATCGTAGCAATAAATATGGTTGATTGAATAAAAGATTTGAGATTCAATTTTCACTTGCACTAAAAATTGATTGGTGTCTTGGTTTGACAATAAAAAACTATCATAAAGAGTAGACGTCATAAATTGAAACTGTCTCTAAAAAAAAATGGTCTAGTAACAATCCATGCTACTTTTATTAATATTTAGGACAAAGATTAGAAAATTAAAAATAAAACCTCTGAATAAACAGACTCCATCTAGACTAAAACAAGAAATGACAACCTAACTTTCTTGGCTAAGGCATGGTTTATAGCATTATGCTGCCTCTTAATATGAGAGAAGGATTAATATCTATTTTTTTAAGTCATGAATAATATCAAATTAATAGCTTAATAAATATATCACTTAATTACTTATATATATATATATTTAAAGAAATTGACACACCTTATGTAGTACCCTAATCATCATTCTTTTCTTTCTCAAAAAAAAAAAAAAAAAATCATCATTCTTTTAAATTCACTCAAAAAATTTGTAGCGTTTCAACTTTCAAGCTTTAATTAGAATTACAACAAATCATGACTAAAACATATAGACATTCCTTATAACTTATAAGCTCTCAGTTACCACAACCAAACATTGAAAACAATCCTAAAAAAGAGAAAAGAACACTCATATTAGACCTTGACCAAATCTGAAATATGAAAGATGATGATCGGATGAACTCCAATCTGCTAAAGAGATATAGATTCCTCAAGCACTAGATGAAATTCAATTTTAGGTCAAGTTGGCCCTCTACTCAAAAGTAGTTTTATTATTGCAGTTGTATATGGTTGTTATTGTATACTTGAATTAGTTGGAACATTTGTCTTCATTGCAATTTGGAAACTACTCTCACATGTTACCACTTACCACTTGTGTACTTGTGTACATAAGTTGATTGTGTGTATAAAAGAAAAATTGTTCTTATGAAATGTCCAAATAAGTTGTAGGAGTCTTTTATGCTTTTGGGCTAAGGTTTTCTGCAGTGGGTAGGAGAGTTCAGTCTGGCTCGTTATCTTCGCAGAATCTTCTTGGAACTAATCTGTGCACAAGATAAAACACTCCAAAAAGACAACAAGCAATATGTGTGTGTGTGTATTATAGCAAGAATGTCAGTCTAAATAATTTGTTGGTGGTTAAGCATAGTTAAATTAGCATAATCATAGTATAAAAAAAGAGTCTCCGTAGGAAGTGAGCTAAAGAGAGCCTAAACTTCAACTTAAACAACCTTGTTACCAGATTAGGCCATAAAGTTATACATTTTGGAGGATGAGTCAGGATATATACTTTTCATCTGATGAGATTACAAAGAGTGGGTTTATTATGTGAGGGAGGGAAAAGATATGCCTATTGATGCATGCTGTTTATGTCATATTCACTCTTCTATTTCTCTAAGTCTCACTTCACACTTTCCCTTTTCTCTCTTCTTTCTCTTTCAATTCTCTGTTTAGATTGCCTAAGTTACTATCCTTGTTCCTTTTACGAGAACTGTTCCTATTTATATACCAAATCAAGTTTATGTAATTTCTCTTTTACTCTCATTGCTTACCAACCATTTGTGTCCACTGCAAACACTCTTCAGAGTCACCCATTACCCTTTTTGCCATATGGGTTCAACCTCCACTACCTCTGAGCATGTGTAATGTTTTCTCTCTCTTGCACTACCTATTTCACAACAAACTCTCAACCATTTCATTTTGCCATGTACCTTTCTCTCCCCTTTGAATGGTAAAACCTTGGGTCTCTTTCAACCAATCCCTCTAGCATGCATCAATTGGTTTTGGCTGTTTTACTACCTATTTTGGGTAAAAATGCTTTTCTAGCAGTGCACCTCCCAAAAGAGGTTCTGGCAAGATACTGGAAATAGGTTTTTTCCCCCCTCCACCAAACCACATCCTCTGAAACCCTTTAGCCGTGGCTCACCATTTTTGCATTGCTGGGTACAAGTTGGTTGTGCTTTAACCATTGCATTGTTGTTTTCTGTTGGATATATTTCAACAATTTACTTTTGTGATAAAGCAAAAGGAACAACATATAGATCTAAATATAAGCAATAACACAAATAGATATGATAGACAAACATAATAAATAGATACTGTATATATAAGAAGAAATTTACAAATAATTAAAAATTCACAGATCAAATGCGTGAAAGATGAATGATTTAGATCAAGTCTTATGTTTGACATAATTTCCTTAAAGCAGATTTCGCCCCACACACAATCACTGTGGTGCTTTGAGACTCATGGACGTCTGCCTCCTAGGATAAAATGATCTATAGCATGGAAATGAAGCACACAAGACTGTGCTCTGCGAACTACCATATGTCTCTTTCTCTCTCTTTGACATGAAATGAAATGCATAAAAATATTCTCACTTTTAGAGTTTTTATGAAAAAGTAGTTTTTATGAATGAGAGACTATGAAAAATTATACGTTACTGAACAGACACTCTGTTCCAGTAATAACTGCTGTGCACAAACTAATTGACTTAAAAATTAAAATAATAAAATATTATTATTTGGACAAGTAGGCATAGTCCACATATGCCAAAAACCCAACCCAATGTCCAACTCATAAACATATAAACTCATATATTATCTCTTTCCTTTCCTATGTGGAACTCAGGATTTTTACCACTTTTAATAACATCTTTAAGTGAACATAGAAAACATCAATTTCTTATTCACTCCATGCTATTTTTCCAACAATCCCCCACATGAATAGAAATTGATAAACACAGTGTAAATGATGATGTAGACACAGAGAGAGTAGAAGAAAAGTTACTATATCGGGAGAAGTAGCTTGTGGCTTTGAACTTTCCTTTGTGAAAGACTATTGGATATATTAGCTAACTAGTGAACATGATGTCTTAAACTATTCAACTGTTTGTGTATACCAGGACAATAAAATTCACACAGCTCCTTTTCGAACATATTTCGTTCTTATAGTTGTGTTCATTTCGGCCCTAAACATATCCTAGTAAATTCATGAAGTGCTTTAGAGAATTCAGCCTTGAAACTCTCATGGAAGCGGCCTACTTCACACTCATAATGGTGACTCTTATTATGGGTATCATACTATACCCCACTTGGAATTCCAAGATATAAGAATCATTAAAAGCAAACCTTACCCTGAACATCGCTTACAGGCATCACTATTTCATCATATGAATGGGTGGGAGATGTTATCTCCATAATGATAAAACTAGTCCTCATGATTCGGCTGTCCCTTTGAACCAAGATCTTGGGATCTCCAGTCAGCTAGGTTGGGTTGCCATCCTGGAGACTTTTATGTCATAGGCTTTAACCCCATTCCCCTCGATGAGTAGTTTACTTACTCTCTACTCAAACTTTTGGTTAACGGATCCGCCACAGTCTCTTTCGTCTTTATGAAGTCAATGGAAATAATTCCATTAGAGAGCAACTGCCTCACAGTATTATGTCTTCGACATATATGTCGAGACTTACCATTGTACATATGACTTTATGCCCTACCTATAGCTGATTTGCTATCACAATGTATACAAATAGGAGGCATAGGTTTTATCCACATTGGCATATCCTCCAGGACATGACAAAGCCACTGCTTCTTCTCCTGCTTTGTCCAATGCAATAAATTCTAATTCTATTGTGGATCTAGCAATGCATGTTTGTTTAGAAGATTTCCGAGATACCACTGCACCACCAAGGGTAAAGACATATCCATTCGTGGATTTGGTGTCTTTTATGTCGGATATCCAATTAGCATCACTATACCCTTCTAGTACAGCTGGATACCGAGTGAAGTGCAACCCATAGTTTAAGGTGTATTTCAAATACCTCTAGACCCTAACTAATGCCATCCAGTGACCTTCCCCTAGATTACTCGTGTATCTACTCAACTTGCTGACGGAATAGGCTATGTCTGATCTTGTGCAGTTCATTATATACATAAGACTGCCAATTATTCTCGAATACTCCAATTGAGATATGCCTTTCCTTTATTCTTAGTTAGATGTAAATTTACATCTATAGGTGTTCTCACTGGACTGTCATCATATTTCTTGAATTTCTCAAGAACTTTCTTAACATAATGTGATTGAGATAAGACAAATCCATCGGATTTTCTAGAAATCTTCATTCCTAGTATCACATCTGCAACACCTAAATCTTTCATGTCAAACTCACTAGTCAACATTGGAGAATCTAGCATTTTGCCCTTATTTGGCAAAATATTTGGCAATATGCCCCTATTTGCAAACTATATAGGGGCGTGCCCCTGTTTCGATACTTGATGACACTAAAATCGAGTTACTTGAAGTACTCAGTTATGCTAATGCCGAGTTATAGGTAGGTTCCTGCCACACTGGCAATCTAGCTTGGCTTTTGGGCAATAAAATATTCCCGCGTTACTATTTGTAACTCGACAATGGGGAAACCGAGTTATGTGCAGAGTAAATTGCAATTTTGAATGTAACGTCTCCAAAACAGTTTGTCTCCTTCCCTCAGTCTGATCAGTAGCCACCCTCAATCCGTTCTATCTCCCACCCTCAATCCGCTCTGTCTCCCACCCTCAATCCCCACCCTCAATTCGTTGTCTCCAACCCTCAATCCGTTCAGAGTAGAGAAAGCGAAGTTCGCATCTTGAAGTTCTCTTATTTCTACCCATTTCTACTCGTAGGCCGAAGCGCAACGCAAACCCACACCCAAAACTCTCACCATAACCCTCACCATAGTAGAAGGTCAACCCAATCCATCTTCAGAGTTAAAGGATTAGAAACGTATTAAGGTAATTTCATCATTGTTGAATTCAATTTTTTTCCCCTTGCATTTAATCTGAGTTAAGTGTGGCTTGTGCATGTACTCTGATTTGAGTGTGGCTTATTAGTTTTTCTCTATTAGATTTTTCTCTATTCATTATTATTGTTGCTGTTTGAGCCTTGTTGCGTTTGGTTTTGAATTGGGTTTTGATGCGTAATTAGGGCACAAATTCATGTAAAATACAGTTGGCATGTATTAGGGAAAACTGCTTTTTAATTCATATAGTTTATTTCAACAGAAAGTTAAAAAAACAAAAAAAAATCTACTCTTTACCCTAGAACTATATTGTATTTTGGCTTTAATATGGATTGTGGCTCTAATTTGTTTTCTTAAAGTAGGAGCTTTAAAATATAATTTTTCCACATACTTATAATAAACTGACTAGAGACTCAATAAATTTTCCATATACTTATTGGTTTTAGTTTAGTCCTGGTGTTGATATGCAGGAATTCAACCTGAATTGTTGTTATCTTTTACCTGAATCTTAAGTATGTCTATCTTCTTCATATATGTAATGGTCTTGACAGTTTAAAAACATAATTTTTAGAGTAAGTTTCCCCTCCAAATTTCATGGTGATTGGTTCTGATGGAAATTTTGTTCTGCCAGATTTGAACCTCATGCATGTTCAATTTTAACGTCATGCATGTTTTTTGTCTAAAGTTGCATGTTAGTTGTTATGATACTTTCATAGTTAATATGCAAGTTCTATTGTTTTTTGCAAGTCCTGGGTGTATTGGAAATTATGAATGTTTATAATTGCAAGTCCTGGTTGTATTGTTAATGTTTGCCTGCGATCGATGGTTTATTAACTAGATTGCATGCGTGTCAGATACGCAGCAACTGCCAAATATGGATCCTGGACCCGTGGATGGTACACAGTTGACGCAGCAGCTGGCTCATCGATCCACGACGCTATGGGAGACGCCTGCCGTCAGTCAAGTACGTAGTTGTACTGAACTTCGAACGTGTCGAAGTCATTAATTTTTCTTTCTGTAGGGTTCTTTGATTATTTGAAAAAAGAAGTTGGAAATGGTATCATTACTGTTTTGGTTTAGGCAGAATTTTATTTAATCCAAAGAGAAAATGATCGCGAAACTACTAATGCTAAAAAAGATATTAAACATTAGTAGTGGCTAATGAAAATGAAAAGGTATATTCAGTATTAGTAGATCTCATTTAAAAGTTATAGTAATCAATTACAATGAACCCGCTACTATTATTTTCCGAAACATAATGCTAATTTTAAACAATGTCATTGATCTTGAGTTGATCCTATTTGCTATTGAGCTGAGTGAATAACCAGTTAACATCGTAACTAACATATTGCAAAATGTTCGTAACTAGAGATGAACCAACTGCTTCTTGCATATTATTATTATGTAGCATTTTTATAGTTATTTTGTGTGCACTATCCTAAGACAACTTTCTTTCGTGTACAGGTAGTGCCAGGCGTGCTAAAGTGCAGACGTCGATCTTGCAAGTTACCCCGGCATGGGCTAGACCCACGGATTACCCATTACGTAGCTGAGGTGGGTTTGGAAGGGTTATTTAAGGTTCCAAAAATGGAACCTGATCACGCATTGATCACAGCACTGGTCGAACGTTAGCGTCCGGAGACGCACACGTTCCACTTACCGCACGGAGAGATGGCTATCACCTTACAAGACATTGAGGTGATGCTAGAGGTTCCTGTTGATGGGTTGTCGGTGACTAGGGGTATGAAGCTGGATTGGCCTGCGTTGTGTTGTGAGTTACTGGGTCATCGTCCTTCAGACCCCATACTGCATCCCCATGAGAACATGTCTATCCTTGCTGGGGCGAGGATAAGAGTCAGCTGGCTGAAGGAATAGTTTAGAGGTCCCCTACCTGCGAATGCTACTGACGAGATAGTGCAGCAATATGCACGCTATCACATATTGGTGTGGTTGGGGTTGATTCTGTTTATGGACAAGTCGGCAAACCGGGTGTCGGTGATGCCTCTACAGTTCCTGAACCCAATTAACGATGCGAAGAAGTATAGTTGGGGCAGTGGAGCATTAGCTTGGTTGTACAAGCACCTATGCAAGGCATCAGAGATGAAGGCGAAGCAGTTTGGAGGAGCACTGATGTTGGTGCAGCTATGGGCGTATTCGAGGTTCCCTCTTATATGCCCTGTTATAAGGTCGCCACAACCACCGATGGAGGCAGGTCCCCTCACCAGGAGGTATGTTATTTGATTACTTTGATAAAATTATCATGCCATTTGTCATTCACCGTGCATGTGTCTATAGTTGACTTTAAAAATAAATCCATGTTGGCACTAATCTCGTTTAGCACAAGATAGATTTTGATTGACATATGATTTTCTTTATTTTGTGAAAAATATATTATAATTTTTAATATAATATAATTCTGGAAAAATACTGCTTACATTAGTAAATCTGTTATTTTCAATCATCTTGTCAAGATATCCTAGCTTGTAGCAAAGTAACATAATTGGCGCATCATGGGGCAATATTTACCTGAACCTTGAGTCAAACAAAAGGGACACTCAAGAGAATTGTGTGTCAAAACACACACAAAAAATTCAAGCTATGTTCCTGACTTTTTGATTTTTGACGTTTTCTTTGGGCTTTTGCCCAAAAATAACAGCCATTTATTTATTTATTTATTTTCTTCTTGTCTTTTCCCATTATACTAATAAAAAAAGATTTTTGTCTTTTCTTCTTTCAGTGCTGTAACAAAAATGAATGAGGAATAGGTATGAGAATGGACTCTTGTCTAGTAATTGATACAAGTGCATCTTTCTGTACTATCTATGTGTATATATATATCAACATTTACATCCCTATCAATCAAAAAATATATACACAGTAAAAAATGATGATAACAGATTTACACTACATAATTCTTAAAGAGCATCATAAAAGTAGCTCATCGAACAGGACTCCTTCAACTCCAGCACAATTGCCCTGAAAACAACAAACCATTTTTAAAAATAAAACAAACATAAATCTCAATATTCATAAAGTGAAATAAAAATTAAAAAAATATAAAAATAAATAAATAAATAAAGTGAAATAAGTTCCAAAACTTGAAAGGGTGTGAAAGGCTTACTGTTTAAAAATGACTATCCCAGCCATGCACCACCTGCATTTCATTAACCGCTTATCCTCCTTACCATTCAAATTAAACAATCTCCATGTCATCAACATTAGTGCTGCCAGTTGTGGTTTGTTTTCTTAGTCCTTTTTAGGGTTTTTTCATCCATGGGGCAATTACGTTATCTCGTTTTTTTGGCACTAGCGTAGTCGAGTATTGATGACGAATTTTATTTGACCGGTCAAATTGAGATTCAACCCATCGAAAAAATGCTTGAGTCCACCCGAACTTCACTGTAAAAAACGATTGGTTGAGTCCACCCGAACTTCCCTGCTGTTCTTTGTTGCTACATATGAAAATTTAATACGAAAATTTCATAGATTCAATACATATAGACTCAACCAAACCACACACACCAATTGCCAGAGTAGAGTGGGCCGCAACTGGGACCATCACCGTTGAGGTGTAGACACTCACATTTGTTCAAGATAATACTCCCTTCCAGCATGCGTGACATGAAACTGGTAATGTATTACATTGCTATGTCAGTATGTTGCAATGTTTTCAACGGATTGGCTAAGTGTGTATGAAATCACTTGCTCATTCTTTCCCTGTTGTTCTTTGTTGCTACATATGATTCTTTTTTTCTATTTCTGACAATGTCCTTTGCTTTGTAATGTAGGAAAAACCTTACATATGTTGATGTTTCCAATATGCTGTCTATTTAATTTGAAATGTTACCCACATAACACTCATCACTCAACTTAGATTTATTGCACATTACTTGTAGGAAAATTTAATAGATTCACTATATACAGACTCATCCAAACCACACATACCAACCACACATATGATTCAATAATACAAATAATTCATATATATGATACCGTGAGTCACTGTATCATATACCCGTATTCGTGTATCTTAGTTCTGCTAGTGTAATACTTGATATAGATACATTACATACAGACGCATCCAAACCCGACTAACCACTCATTCTCTCTTCCTCTGTATGTACAAGAAAATTTTTTCGTAACAAAATAGTCTCTGACTTCATGTTTTGTGGGCAAATCATCTGAGGGATATGTTTGTATCATCTTCATCTAAGTCTATTATTTATATCTGATGATCTTCCAATTTACAGTTCTTGCTGGGTGGATATTGAATCTCAATGACAGTCTTATCAAATATAAGAACATGGAAGCTTGAATTTCCTTCATATCTGAAGACTAAAAAATAACCATAACAGATAGAATGATATTCAACGAAATTCTGCAAACCATTACAAAACCAAATGTTGTTATCAGCTTTCTTCAATCCCACTTGCCAAATACCACTATAGGGGGACAAAATGGTCTTATGCCCTTTTCACCCAAATTATATAGCCTTATGCCCCCCTTCCCAAACTAATTAGGGAAATGCCCCTCTTTTGTAACTCGATTTTCTCAAAATTGAGTTAAAAAAAAAAAATCTGGAGCCCTATAGTGACGTTTTTAAGGACCTATAGTGACATTTTAAGGATCTATAGTGACGTTTTGTAACTCGATCTCCGTGAAATCAAGTTTTAGGAAATTTTATTGCTTATAACTCGATTTCATGGAGCTCAAATTACAAAACGTCACTATAGGTCCTAAAAAACATCACTATAGGGCTTAACTCGATTTTGAGAGAGTCGAGTTTCAAAAGAGGGGCATTTCCCTAATTTGTTTGGGAAGGGGAGCATAAGGCTATATGATTTGGGTGAAAAAGGCATAAGGCTATTTTGTCCCACCATAGGGAGCAGTGAGTGTAGCTACGGTGGATAGCTCAGCACTGTTGAACCCTAACTAGAAGTACCCATCCACACTCACGTGAAAACACAGAGCATCCCTTCAAAGTTTATGCATCAATTTTGGGGGTGAGTTGTCCACCATTGCTACACTGATATTTGTAGTGCTGCATGTGCTGTTCAACAGTTTCGCACTATTGAACCCTGTCCAGTCATATCACCTAAACACACGTCAATACACAGATATGCATCTTTTTGCAATGCACCGTTTTCAAGGATGCAGAGCATCATTGAAAAGTGTATGATACATTTAACAAAGCTCGGCACTGTCTCGTCAAGTCATGTTAGATGAAGCATAGGAGTGCTAAATAGTCTTCACGTGAACCCTGTCCAGTTATATCAGTTACACCCACGTCAATACACAAATATGCATTGTTTTGCAATGCACCGTTTTCAAGGATGTAGAGTATTCCTGAAAAGTTTATGATACATTTAACACAGCTCGGCATTATCTCGTCAAGTCATGTCAGATGAAGCGCAGGAATGCTGAATAGTCTTCACGTGAATAAATACGCAACCTCAGCATTGTTAAACCCTAACCATAAGTACCCATCCACACTCACGTGAAAACATAGAGCATCCCTTCAAAGTTTATGCATCAATTTTGGGGGTGAGCTGTCCACCATTGCTACACTGATGTTTGTAATGCTGCATGTGTTGCTTAATAGCTTCGCACTGTTGAACCCTGTCTAGTCATATCACCGACACGCACGTCAATACACAGATATGCATCTTTTTTCAATGCACTGTTTTAAAGGATGTAGAGCATCCCAGAAAAGTTTATTATACATTTAACACAGCTCGGCACTATCTCGTCAAGTCATGCAGATGAAGCACATGAATGCTAAATAGTCTTCACGTGAATAAATACGCAACCTCCATTACAGTACACATCACCAGCCCACTACTGTAGTACAAGCTATAGCCATATCAAATAGCTGCCTCAGTGAACCACATGCACCAACAGGCGCCATTGTACAGCCAAGTCATGTTTGCAGTTTTGCATGTGCTTCTTAACACCTCACTGAACAATACACTGTTGAGTCACATTATCTTTATTCACGTGAATACTTACCCTTACATATGGTCACATCCACGTGAATACTTGCCCTTGCAAAACTCCTATATAAAGTCCCATTTACATCTACCCTTGCAAAACATCTACACATACCGAAGTCCCATTTACATTTACATCTACCCTTGCAAAACTTCTACACATACTGATCTGAAGTCACATCTTCCAATGTCAATGCGCAATTGGATGTTACCTCATTTTCTAGATAACTATAGGAGGGAAAGAGATTCCGACGAGAGGGAATACTATGCCGGACTGAGGCGGGAGTGGGACTTTCGCGTGAACGAGTCCAACACTCTGCACGATGATTTCATGTGACTCGAAGCGCCTCTTGTCGACCATAGCTTGCTTACATTGCCATGGCGAAACTTGCACCAATATGAGTGTGTTGTGACAAAAATAAAAAAAGAGAACAATCTAATGATACTTCGTAGGTCTAGGTATCACATGCTATAACTGGCGGAAGAGCTGGCCGTCGCAACGAACAGGCAACTCACTTCGACGGAACGTAACAATGTCCTCAATTACGAGGACTACCTGTCAGAGTGAATGCCTATGTGGTATGTGTGTTATGTCTAGGGTTAAGTTAATAAAGTTAGTAGCGTTAGTGTTCAATATGCGATGCATGCATATTGGTGCCATCGTGTAAGTTATTTTAAGTTTTCTGTGTTATGTTGTAGGTGCGTATTGAAAAATATCATGTGTGAGAATATTTAACTTTTATGGGTTATGTGGGAATAATCTAGATTACAAATAATGTGCATGCTCCTCACAATCAATAATAAGGTTTGCATAGTACAAATGCAATAACAGTGACACACATACATTTAAAACATAGTTAAGCAAAATAGTTTTCCAACAAAGTCTAATTACACCACGACACGATTACTCTTCATTTGACATCTCCACGTCTGACTGATAAATGGGATCAGCAAGAAGTGATTGCATGAATTGTGCGTGCTCATACCACCCTCCCTCCACTGACTCTCGAATCTCAACTTGGGTCTGATATATATTAAGACGTATCTTCATTCGATTATTTTCTTCTCTTATGTGGTTCAATACTTTACGAAGTTCATCGTTCGTGTCTCTGGGCATCTGCAATGCGAGTCGCCGAGGCACTGGCAACTTAAAACCAACCAACTCATCATAAAACATTTGCTGTTCACGAAATAACCAAGCCCACTCCTATCTCACGGTATTGTGAACGTAAGCACTATTTCGCAGATTCAGATTGATCGGATAGCTGAACTCATCTTCCAATACCTAGCAACGACCCATAACAGTGAACACATCGTGAGGCCTATAGAGTTGTGGGTTGTCAGAACCAGACATTGACGCTGAATACAATAACATCAAATTATCAAGTTAACAGTGTGCATCAACTTTTGGTAAATAATGTAATGCTGCATGAGATGGTACACGACAAAGACATTCATAAATTTGTGTACTATTACATGCTAAAAATGAAATACTAACACTTACATTTGACCATAAACATTAGACGTTGTTGTTAATATCTACACGTTGTGTGCAATACAAAATGTTGTTGTTAATGTTTGACTAGTGATGAGTATGTACATTCAAGTTTTGCAAATCTAAAGATTAACTGTAAATTAGTTTTTAGCAAATTTAAATATTTTCATTTTCTGTCAATGAAATTTACACCAGTAAAGACCCAATATAACTCAATATACACACATAACACTCATCACCGTTTCTATAGATTGTTGTACATTTCTTGTGGCACCAAACAACACCAAATAACTAATATAACCCTAATCTACTCACATAACACTCATTCAAAAAAATACCAAAGCATAAGTAATACAACCTATTAAATGAAAATTCTTCTCTAACAAAAACATACATTATAGTTGATAAACTTTTATAATATCTACAACTACTTTTACCTACACAATAAAATTCTTTACGTATTTCAAAAAAGAAAATGAGTTTCTCTCTTGAGATGATAGAGAGCTAATATCAACTTCTGACAGAAAATTCTGAAAATGAGGAGAAGCTGATTTGAAAATGATGAGGAGAATTGCATTAGAAGCTGATCTGTGGAGGGGGGGGGGGGAGTAAATAGCAGAACAACTCGACTATACCAGAGCTAAGTAAACTTAATAACTCGATTTCACGTTCATCGGGTTTGGCTTCACATGCAAATAAGTGATTTGAAATCCTGTCAGAGCATAGCAGCGCAACTCGATTATGCCAGAGCCGAGTAACATTAATAACTTGATTTTCTATCCATCGGGTTCAGCTTCACATGATAATAAGTGATTTGAAATCCCGTCAATAACTCGGTTTCCCCATTGTTGAGTTACAAATAGTAATGCGGGGTATTTTATTGCCCAAAAGCCAAGCTGGATTGCCAGTGTGGCAAGAACCTGTCTATAACTCGGCGTTAGCACAACTGAGTACTTTAAGTAACTCAATTTTAGTGTCATGGAGTATCGAAACAGGGGCACGCCCCTATATAATTTGCAAACAGGGACATATTGCCAAATATTTTGCCAAACAGGGGCAAAAGGCTAGATTCTCCAACTTTAATGATATCATTATTGCTACCTATAATGAGCATATCATCAACATAGAGACACACAATGACATAGCCATTTGCGGTATCTTTAATATACACACATTTGTCACACTCATTGAATCTTAACCCATTTGACATCATTGTATTGTCAAATTTCTCATGCCATTGCTTTGAAGCTTGCTTTAATCCATAAAGAGATTTAATAAGACTACACACTTTCTTTTCTTGATCAGGGACAATGAACCCCTCAGGTTATTCCATATAAACCTCCTCATTTAATTCACCATTTAAAATGCAGTTTTTACATCTATTTGATGTATCTTAAGGTTATGCAACGCTGCAATAGCACATCCGAATGGATGTTATTCTTGTAACAGGTGAATATATGTTAAAATAATCCATACCTTCCTTTTGTTTGTAACCTTTTACAACAAGTCTTGCCTTGTACTTGTCAATAGATCCTTCAACTTTCAATTTCCTCTTGAATATCCATTTATGTCCTAGAGGTTTACAACCTGGTAAAAAATCCACTAGTTCCCATGTATGATTTTGTAAGATGGATTCAATCTCACTATTGACAGCTTCTTTCCAGAAAGGTGCCTTAGGTGTAGAACTAGCTTCCTTGAAGCTTTGAGGTTCATCTTCTAACATATAAGTTTGGAAATTCGAACCAAACGATTTTGACATTTTAGCCCTCTTACTACGTCTAGGCTCAACCTCATTCCCCTCTTCCATCAACTCTTGATCATGAGAGGTACTAGACGTAAACTCAAAGTTTCTCTTGATACTTGTGTGGATTTGTAGGGAAATATTTCTTCAAAATATACTACATTCCTTGATTCTATAATGGTATTAACATTCATGTCAGGAACGTCAGATTTATGAATTAGAAACCGATATGCACTGCTATTATGAGCATAACCAATGAAAACACAATCTATCGATTTTGATCCTATCTTTATCTTTTTAGGAATAGGGATAACCACTTTTGCCAAACACCCCCACACCTTTAAGAATTGATAGGAAGGCTTTTTACCTTTCCATAATTCATATGGCATCTTCTTGGTTTTTCTTTCTAGGCAATTTATTAAGAATATAATTGGTGGAAAGAATAGCTTCGCCTACAAGTTCTGTAGTAAATCGAAACTTATCAACATAATTTCTTTCAAGGTTCTATTTTTCCTTTTAGCAACTACATTTTGCTGAGGTGAATAAGGTGCAGTGGTTTGATGAACAATACCATGTTGTAAACAGAACTCACCAAAAGGTGATTCATATTTCCCACCACTATCACTCCTTAGAACCTTAATCTTTTTGTTGAGTTGATTCTCAACCTCATTCTTATATTGCATGAATGCCTCAATTGCCTCATCCTTGCTCCTTAGCAAGTACACATAACAGTATCTAGTGCAATCATCTATGAAAGTGATGAAATATTTCTTACCACCTCTAGTTTGTACAAATTTCATGTCACATACATCACTGTGTATTAAATCAAGAGGTTCAGTGCTTCTTTCAATTAATTTAAAAGATGCTCTAGCCATCTTAGCTTCCACACAAGTTTCACATTTATGATCAAAATCAATTTCAAATTTAGGCAATAAATTTAAATTGATTAGTCTATGTAAAATATGATAATTAACATGGCCCAATCTACCATGCTATACATTAGATGACTCAAGCATGTAAACAGAAGATGTACCCTTATTATTATCAATAGTAGAAAAAGTAGTCATTACATTCATCTTAAACAAGCCATTGCTTAAATATCCTTTGCCCACGTACATTCCACTTTTAAAGAGTGAAAATTTATCACATTCAAAGACCAACTTGAAACCATTCTTGCTCAACAATGAGCCAAATACAAGGTTCTTTTGAATTTCTGGCACATGCAGTACATCTTTGATCTTTCAAAGTAAGAAATCTGCCCGTAGTCATTTTGAGCACAACCTTTCCAATTCCTTCAATCTTAGAGGTTAAGGAATTTCCCATGAAAATTTTTCCTTCATTACCCACAGGATTATATGTAGAAAACATTTTCTTTTCTGAACATACATGGTGAGTAGCCCCAATATCCACCTACCATTCCTTGATATTTCCTCCTGCCAAGTTCATTTCAGAAATCATAGTAGAAATGTTCATGTTGGTTTGAGCCAAAACAAAATTCACTGCAACAGATTTCTCAACCATTTTTGTTGACATTTCTGCTAAACAAAGACTCGGTCAACTTGAATCCGAAAATCAGAAAAATATATAACACAACTCAGAAAGTGACTATCTAAAAGTAAGAGCCAAAAATGCATGCATGTTAAATATTTATTAACTCAATCTACAGTAAATAAAGAAGAGAAAAAAGTATAATGCATAATATAAAAACAAATCAAAGTCTGACAATCACTATTGTAGAATAGACAATATAGTCCAAGTAGTGTCTCCTTTCAATACTCTCCCCTTTTGGATTCAGGTCTTCAACATCCCAATCAAAAGTATGAATACTATTGTTGGTAATCATATTGTGAAGGAGATTGGAGTTTCGCTAGTGATAGACGCTCCAAAAAGTGGCCTTGCTTGGGGTCCTTTTCTCAAGATTTAAGTAGATGTAGACATCACAAAACCTCTTATGAGGGGAAAAATGATTCGCATTGAAGAGATGGAGGATGTTTGGGTATTTTTTAAGTATGAGAGGTTGCCTACATTCTGCTATCGATGTGGTATACTGGGCCATCAAGATCGTGATTTTCAGGGGATTAATAAAGGATGCTTTCATACAAATGATGATGTGCTTGAATTTGGTCCTTGCCTAGGAGTTGTAGCCTCAAAAACCAAGTATAAAAAAGGAAATCCCAATCCACACAAATACAGTGATGTTGAAACAGAAGATACATTCCTTTCTAACGAGGAAGATGATGCAATTGGGGGTGATAAACTTCGGCAACAACCACTGAAAATGACATCTGCTGATGAGTTCACTGGAAAGATGATTAAAGGTCACCCGGCCACGGTAAGAAAGTCGGAGGAACACAGAGATTCAAACTGTTAGGTTCCAACTCAAATTTAAAATTCAAAACCAGATAATGGTGAGCCCGAATTCGCAGCACCGAATACCATTATTCCCTCGATGACTCAAGTTTTGAATTCATAAGAAGATTAGGCAGTTGTTAACTCGATGGAATCCAATGATGTTGGGCGACAAATATTGGATAAACTTGCTCCATGTTTTGAGGGATACACTTACAACACAACTCTTCCAGGTCATGAGAAGATGGAGAGTGGCAAGTCTTTGTATAGTAATCAACAGCTGATGAGGGTAAAGGATAAGATAGTTGATGATTCAAATTCAAACGGGGAAAGTTCAAATGGGGATATGGAGCTGGATTTTCTACCCAATGAAGGTGAGGATTTCTTGGATAAAAAAAAAAGATCTCTTTGGTCTTGGAAACGCATCCTTAGGAGTTCTAATAACAAAGCTGCAACTAAAGTTTCACCTAAACCTTCAAATCAGTCTCCCAGTCTGAAGGTGTTGAGCTCCAAACGGCATTTTGAAAATCATGATCCCAATCACTTTGCAAAACTGCATCCACATCAGAAAAAACAAGCCATTGATCCACCTTATACCCATTCTTTCTTTCCTCTAACTGGGGTTGGTAATCAATCCCCCCCCTTCTCTTCAATGAAAATTCTCAGCCTTTCAAATCCATTAAAAAAAAATTGGAATTTTTTTTTTGACAACCATTGATGATGCTTCCAAGGACAACATGGCTTCAACCTCTAATCCAACTGAATCATGTATACACCTGCTGCAAGATTGTTCCTTTGCACAAGTCGTTTGGCTTCATGCTCCTTATTGGAATTCTTTCAGGCCGGTCATGCATGTTTAGGTTTTTTAGAAGTTAAATGAATTGATCTTAGAAGTCTATGTTCTCGTACTACTACCTATACTACGGAGTTCATGGAGGTCAATGCAATCAAGATTAGAGTGTATTCTTTGGAAATCGTTGGTTAGATCTTGAAGGATATTAAGCTGATTTGCGAACAATTTGTTAGTACATCTATATATATATAATTTATTTTAAGATGTAATTGTGTTACTTTAGCTATTGGTAGAGTTGCAACTTGCAAAAGAGAATGAAAAGGCCATTGTTTTGACCCTTCTTTCTCTTTCCCCATTGTATACCATGATATTGAATGAATAAAGTCTACTATTGTTTTTTCTTAAAAAAAAAAAAATAGCCAACACAGAAAAAGAGATTATAGAGCCACATGAATCACTATAAGGTCATAAGCATATATAATATTATATCCAACTAATATTTAAAATACCGAATTGCAGGCACAATTCGTACAATGACTGAGCAAATGACAACAAACCCCAGCCAAACAATGATTCAAGTAAGACCAATTAGCCTATTATAATATAATTTAGGCAAGAAAGCAAGTTCTTGAATAGTCTATAGACACTATACTAACAAATCTTTTTTTTTTGGTTGTTGTTGTTGTTGTTGAAGGAACACTATACTAACAAATCAGTATATAAAAGGTTCAATCGTCAATCACGAAGACCAATGTTATCAGAGAACTAAATATCACAGATTAACTTTACAATTTAAAAATAGATATTTGCGTCTTTCAAAAAAAAAAAAATATATATATATATATATATTTGCGATAAACTATAAACCCACATATTCCTAACCTAGTTTTTCAAGTTTTTCCTAATATATAAACAATTGCAGATTAACATATTTCAACCAACACAGAATTCCTTTCATCGTAAATCACAAGGGTAAATTAAAATATAAACGAAATTTGCTTTAAGGTAGTTGGATATATTTCAACAATTTACTTTTGTGATAAAGTAAAATAAACAATATACAGATCTAAATATAAGTAATAACACAAATAGATGTGATAGACAAACACAATAAATAGATACTGTATATATAACAAGAAATTTGCAAATAATTAAAAACTAACAGACCAAATGCTAAAGGATGAATGATTCAGATCAAGTCTGGTATTTGATACAATCTCCTTAAAGCAAATTTCACCCCTCACACAATCACTACGGTGCTTTGAGACTCATAGACGTCTGCCTCCTAAGATAAAATGATCTCTAGTACGGAAACGAAACACTCAAGGCCGTGCTCTGTGAACTACTCAATGTCTCTTTCTCTCTCTTTGACACTGTGGTGGACCTTTTTGAGATTGTGGGCTGGGTTGTCTCCTGCTACACTGCAACCTAAAGGTTTTGGGTAAGGGAGTCAGGATTGATCTAATTGCAACTCAACTTGAATCGGCTTGTGCACAAACTAAAGCCTCTTTGTTGAAACTTTGGTTACATGCCCATGATAGATGAGCCTATTACGAAAGAGTTATAGCTGGCAAATACAATGTGATGACAATAAAGAAATATACTTGTTGTTAGACAGAATAAGTAAAGGATTCTTAATCAAAACAAGGACAGAGGACATCGCAACACCAAGAAATACATTATAAATGAAATGGCAAAGGCGAAAGATAAATAACACTGGTATTGAATCAATAAAAGCAAAGAAGGAATGGCTAATATGTCATGTCCAGTTGCGCTACGGGACTAAGACCAAGGAGGGAACCATTTCCTTAATGTGAATAACCTCTTAGGAAGATCCTGCTGTAGAAATTACCCATTTTGAGAAAACGGACCTAAATGACTTATGCCTAGAAAAATCCTTAATCCTTGATAGAGGTTAGTCTTTTAGAGGGAGAGAAGAGGTTAGCCTATTGGTGCATGCCTATGGGCATTTTCTCTTATTATCCCTAATGGCATGTACTTAGTGGTTTCAACTCATCCTTCCTTCTTTTGGGTGGTATGTCATCCCAGTAGGACATCTCCCCCAAAATAATTTGAATAGGAACCCCATAATAGGCTCCCCCTTTCTCCCCACTACCAGACCATATCCTCACTTACCTCTGACTCATGACCCACCACTCTTGTATTGGCTGGGTATAGGCTGGTAGTGCCTGGGCATTGCGCGTTTTCTACTTCTGTGCATGTCCAAAGCTTGTCTACTGCTCATGCATTTGCCATGGTCTGGAGGCTCATTTGTGCATTTTGCCGCTCATTCTTAACCTCTTGTGGCGTGAACTGTCTTCTGATCTTCCATTCTTTATGGCTTGCTCCCTTCAAGGGTTGGGCCTTGCTTGATTGTGGGCTTTTCTCTCTTTAGCCCACTTTTTGCTCCTTCCATAAACCTGCTACCATTCCTGCCATGCCACTCTATTATTCCTGTTGTGGTGTTACTTGACCCGTGCTTGCTAGGCCTCTTTTGGGCTTGCTACGTGCTTTTCTTTCACTTGACTACAGCGACCCAGCATTGTCATTGGGTCTACATTCATGCTACTTGAGTTTCCTCAACCCATTCCATTGCTTACGGACTTCCTTGGCCCATTTCTTCTTCCTTGGGCATCCTTGGCTCACTTTCTTTCCTTAGGCATTCTTGGCTCACTTTCTTTCCTTAGGCATTCTTGGCCCATTCCAACTTTGCATTCCCATGGGTTTTTGCTAACTCTTTTGGGCTTTCCTAGCCCAATTACCATGTCCTTTATCTTTGGGGTTCATGGGTTTTCCATCAACCCCTTACTTAACTTTGCATTCCCATGGGTTTTTGCTAACTCTTTTGGGCTTTCCTAGCCCAATTACCATGTCCTTTATCTTTGGGGTTCATGGGTTTTCCATCAACCCCTTACTTACTTACTTCATCACTTTGGGCCTGCCTCAGCCCATTCTTGCTTTCATACTGCCCATGGGTTCACTACTTCTTTCTCTGAACTTTTTTAGGCCTGATTGCTTCATTCGAGGCTCATTTATCATTTTATGGGCCTTTGATCCACCATTCCTGCCATTCGGGCTTAGTGGTTTTTTCTCTTAATTTACCAACTCTTTTATGCCCTTATTGTTGGGCTTCTTTCTGCTATTGGGCTCTTCCAAAATGAATATCAATAGACACAAAATGAAATGTACAAAAATATTCTCACTTTTAGAGTTTTTCTGAAAAGGTAGTTTTTATGAATGAGAGATTATGAAAAATTATACGTTATTGAACAGGCATTCTGTTTCAGTAATAACTGCTGTGCACATACTAACTGACTCAAAAATTAAAATAATAAAATATTATTATTTGGACAAGTAGGCCCAATCCACATATGCCAAAAGCCCATCCTAATGTCCAACTTATGAGCATATAAACTCATATATTATTTCTTTCCTTTCCTATGTGGGACTCGGGATTTTTACCACTTTTAATAATATTTTCAAGTGAGCATAGAAAACATCAATCTTATTCACTCCATGCTATTTTTCCAACATCTTCTTCCTTCACGCCTTATTTTCTTCATTTCCCACGTGGTTTCTACCTCTGTTATTTGATTTTTTTGGGCATGTTAGGTTCTAAAGACTTAGGATCTTATGTATTTAGAACTCTAATGTGTATTGTTGGCAAATCATGATCAAAGTTGTGTCATTTATGTAAAGTTGGATTTAAGTTGATGCAGAATTAAAAGTGCAATTCGGCCTGGTTTGATCGATCGAAACTTAGGCTCAATCAATCGAAATTTGGGTAGAATGCATTTTTTGCAGAATTCCAACTCAGCCCTAGTTCATTTAAAACGTTTAGGGTTTTGTATTTTTGCCCTAGGTATATAAGGCAAACCCTAGTCACGTTTTAGTGTTGCTCATATTGCTGTTTGTGTAAATCTCTTGTGAGATCTGTGAGAAGCTTTCCTTTACACAAGTTTAGGATTATCAAGAGGAGATTCGTTTAAGAACTTGATGATCGTTCAGTTGCTGCCATAGAAGCTTAAAGAAATACAAGTAGGTGTGCTTGTACTTGCTGGAGAATTCAAGAAAGAAGGAGTCCGTGGTCTTGGAGCTTGCATGTGGTCGTGTCAGTAAGTTTCTACTGGTGGGTAGTAATAGGATGTTAGTGGTCTAAATCCTATTGAACAACTTCAATTTTTTCATAGTGGATTCAGGTTTACCTTAAGGATAATTAGGTTAAATCCTCCCCAGGTTTTTACCGGTTTGGTTTCCTGGGTGATCATATCATTGTGTTATTTATCTTTCCGTTGCTTTGCATGATATGATTGTTTGATTATGATAACCTAGATTTGAAATTTGGACTAAGTAATAACTTGGCTAATTACCTAGGTTAATCCAATTGTGTTTTTAAGGGGTCTAAAAACTATCAGGGCATTTTATTCTTTGTCGAGACTGAGGCTTTCCACTTCTATTCATCCTTTATGGAAAATGATGTGGGCTTGTTGGGCTTGCCTCATTTTGCCTTTCTAAGTTGGGTCCATGGGCCTTTCAGGGTCTTTCCCGTATTACTTTCTATTAATTCTTGCCGGTTTGGCCTATTGGGCCTTTTTTCTCTTTGATGGCATTTCACCATGGTTGACTCTTTCACATTACCCATGGGCCAATGTTTTCTATTCCTTGTTCTTTATGGATATTCTTTTTCCTTGGGCCATTGCTTGGGCCATACTTATTCACTTTTTGGGCCCAAGGGGTGTGGCCCTATTGCTTTGCTTTTATTCTCTAATCTCTCCTTCCTTTTTCTTGGCTTGGTTTGAGCTTATCTGCCGTTGAGCCTTTGTGTCCATATTATCAAAAATGGTTATCAACACAGGTCATCAAACAATCCATGTCGAAAAGTTTGTATGAATGGTATTGGTTGATTAATAATATAGGCAACAATCTGTCATGTAATTTTTTAGAAGTCTTAGAATTTTTTGGTATTTTTTCAAGAGTGGAATATCCTAGTGGTTGGTGATACTTTTTGTTTTTTTTTTTTGGGGTAATATTTATCTGTTTTCATGTCGAAAAGTTTGTATTAATGGTATTGGTTGATTAATAATATAGGCAACAATCTGTCATGTAATTTTTTAGAAGTCTTAGAATTCTTTGGTTATTTAATTTCAAGATTGTAATATCCTAGTGGTTGGTGATACTTTTTTTTTTGGGTAATATTTATCTGTTTTCATTGAATAGAATTATTATTATTGAACTCTAGAGTCGAGACTCTGTCATTTGAATCCAAATCTTATGTACCTTTCTCTTTGTTCCATATGTCCACCTATTTTTTTTTTGAAGAAATAATACAACATGCTGCTAACCTTACAGCTTGAACCCTTTTCCTCCTAAACTCCCAAGCCCTTTGTGCATGCAAATGTGCCAATTTAGCTACAAGGCCTATGGCATATGTCCACCTATTTAATTAAACCTTACAACTATGTTTTTTTTTTTTTTTTTTTTTTTTTAATTTTAATTATCCAAAATAAATAAAATAAATGAATAACTTATATAATTTATTCATAAAATTTTAAATAGTTTTGACACATTACTAAAACTAAATCCCCAAACTCCCTGAATCAAAATCATCCAAATTTTCAATTGACAATACCAGCCAGTTATAGAGGGAGGTTAATGACTCACAATTATTAATGGATGGGGACATGAAGCTAATTTAATTTTGATGGTGGAATATACTTTTAGCACAAACTGTAAGTGTTCTATTTAAGTATCTTTCTATTTTATTAGTATTTAAAACTTATTTTAAAAAAAAAAAAAGAATTCTAAGAGAAATTTTAAAATTAGGTAGAAGGTTGGAGATATTTTGGAGAGTAAAGTGAAGCGCGAAAGCAAAGAATTACTTTAGCGAATAGATAAAGGAGAAATAAATATTGCTTGGCACATAGGAATAGGAATAGGAGGAAGAGAGAAGAGAGAGGGGGAGAGAATCTTGGTTGGTTTGCAAAGTCAGACGAAAATGGCGTGTTCTTCTCTCTCCGTCTCTGTTCAATTCAAAGCGATTCTCCTCCTTGTGTGTTTACATTTAGTGGTTTCAGTTTCAGCTTATGCGATCGAGCAGACGCAGACGCAGAGAGAGTTCGATTATTTTGCTTTGGCGCTGCAATGGCCAGGCACCTACTGTCAGCGTACACGCTATTGCTGTTCCTCCAACGCCTGTTGCCGCCGGTATTATATTTTCTCTTTCTCTCTCTCTCTTTAATTTTTAAATTTCGAATTCGAATAATGAAAATATATTTATTTATAATAATAATATATCATCTTGTATTTCTATTTCCACTGTTTCAGCCCCAACGCTCCCACTGAATTCACAATCCGTGAGTATAAAGCAATCGCAGATTAATTTTGATTTTACATAAATCTCTTATTGTAAATTTTCTGATTATAGATTTGTAGTCATATGCTTCGTATTTGTGTGATAGATGGACTTTGGCCTGACTACAATGATGGATCCTGGCCTGCCTGTTGCACCAGATCCAATTTCGACGAAAAACTGGTACATACAAATTAGGGAATACTGGTATCTACATCTGCTTTGTGAGCTTAGGTTAGGTTTTAGGGTCCAAAGAATGGTAACTGTGGGTACCAATGAGCAAAGAAAACTAATGAGATGAGGAGAAGAAGTAGAACAATTATAACTTCCTTATTGAATTGTTTGAATTTTTCAAGCACATTGATTTAAATGTTGAGCATATTTAGTACTTTTGGGACTTATAATTTCGTTGGTAAACTAGAAACCTACTTTTTATGACCGAAAAAATGGTACATTTAACATGCATTCTTTCTATGACCGAAATTACAGAAAAACTATCTATGTGTGTGCTTTTGGTGGGCTTAGGTTAGGTTCAAGAGAAGTTGAAGTTGAAAATCTAGGGTTTACTTTACCACTTTGGAAGAATTAAGGTTAGGGTCCAAAGAATGACTAGGGTTTGATTTAAGGTTGTAAAAGAGGTGAGGCTTTGAATAATGCACGGGAATGATAGCACTCTAGGCATGTTGTCTTTCAATAACACTCAACATGCTTATAATTCCCTTATTGAACTGTTTGAGTTTTTCATGTACATTGAATTGAATGTTGAGCATATTTATAACAACTCACTTACTTGTATTACTAGTTTTAGGACTTCTAATTTCATTGGTAAACTAGAAACCTTTTTTTATGTGTCCAAAAGGAGAGTAGTTTTTTTTGTTTTAATCATGATTAGTACAAATGCCATTTAATTTGTAGATTTCGACATTGCATGATGATCTGGAGAAGTATTGGCCTTCTTTAAGTTGTGGTTCACCATCAACCTGCCATGGTGGAAAAGGATCATTCTGGGCACATGAGGTCCTCATCTTATGTTCACTTAGTTTTTTTTGTTTAATCTTCCCTTTACACAATATGGTCTAACAGTTATTCATTCTTATGCTCTTGGGGATGGCTGAAATCGGTGATATACAATGGCAGTGGGGTAATGATCTTCAACCTTTGCTCACTCACATGATTTATTGGATATCTAAAGTTTATTGTTTACTCCTATCTATATTTTATTTTTTTTGAGGCGAGATGGGGAAGGTGCTATGAATCTTACCCTCTATTAGTCCTTGGAATTTATTGAAATTCTTGGAATCTGAAATTTGTACATTTAAGAATCTCCATTTTTTATATTTTGATTTTCTTTGCCTATTAGGAGAGACAAATTTAAGTTTGACTAGAATCTCTCACTGCAAAAAATGACATCTGAGCTGTAGGAAAGCACATTGTTTGCTTGTTTAATGTATCTATACTGATGATTGTATACTGTTTGATGAAATGTCATGTTTGGCTGGTTTATGATGTCAGCTATCTCTTTTCCTTACATTTTTCATGGGTAAATCTTCATGTCATTCAATGTTAATAATGGTTTTTGTTCCCCAAGGATGAGAGAGAGAGAGAGAGAGAGAGAGAGATTTTGTTCAGAGTGGTGTTAGTTAAAACAGATTGACTTGATTAAGATCAATAAACTATTGAAAGTTGCCTTTGCATGTGCGCTAAGTTTCTTATCACGTGTTTACCATTGATAATGAGATTGGATTTCAAACTATGTGGTCATTATGGGAGGTCTATTGAACTTGCATGTATGATGAAGCAAAAGAAGTATTTTGATTCTCCCTCTTGTTAATGTCTTCTCATTCTCATCTGAATTTATATTTGCAGAGAAGCATGGGACGTGTTCCTTTCCAGTAATCCGAGATGAATACAACTACTTTTTAACAGGCCTCAGTGTCTATTTCAAACATAATGTCACAGTACGTTTTCTGTAAACTGAATATTATTTACATCAACCTAAAGTTTGTCATGCTTTTTACACAAGGCATATACTCCTAAAAGGAGAAAAATTTGAAAGAATGATTCATTAGTATAAAGTACATTATCTAGCTTACCTATGTATTTGTTCCCCTATCCACTATTGCTATCCACATAAATTTCAATCTACAACAATTTATGCTGTTTTCTGAGATTATCTATAGCTAAAATGCTTCCAAAAGCTGCTGTCCTAAGGAAAAATGTCACTTTAGTTGGGGCTAAGAGTCCGTTGGGAACAGATTATTTAGCTGAAACTAAAAACTTTATGCTGAAAGTACTCTAGATAAAACTAAAAAATAGCTGAAATTGTACAATAAGACCCATGAATAATACCAAAAGTGCAATGAGACCCATGAATAGTAGCAAAAAGAAGCTAAATAGTAAAAAAAATTGGTTTTTTAAGCTAATGCCAAACTCAACCTTTGTCTTCCAGGTTCTCTTCTAGCTGAGATACAAACATTATGTAGTATGATTTAACTTCTAACATGTTTCTTTTAGATGGATTCCAACTAATTTATCCACTCAACTTCTTCCAACTTTACTTGCCTAAATTATGTTTATAAAACATACTATGGACTCCAATTCCCAGTCTTGCATTATTCTCACAAAACTAGCCTTCAACAATTGACTGCCATGCCAAGAGTCATGCTAGAACTTGAAACTAGAGCCCACCCCCACTTCAATGCTAATGCAGTGAAACCATATTCTTCCATACACTAACAACATTTGGCCAATAACCATATTAGAACACAACCCCAATGGTACCATGTTTTTTATCCACCACTAGTCTCCATAAGGCTTCTCTCTCCAAGGCATAAACCAAAGCCATTCCCCTGGTAAAAAATGACTAAGTTCCTAATGCCTCCACCACACCACACCCCCCCCCCCCCCCAACCCCCACCCACACACACACACACCCCTAAAGTAGTTCACAATTTTTCCTCTAATTATCCAAATGAAACTTAAATTCATCCTCTACTTCACACTGCTAGAAATCCTGATATAATTTCTCAATCCGACAAGCTACCCCCTTGGGGATAGGTTATATGTAGGTAAATTTGATAACGTGGTCTTAATTAAAGTAATTCTACCTGCCATGGAAATATAAAAGTCTCTTCCAGCCTGTAAGGTGCCTTTCCATTTTTTCTATTATAGTGTTCCATACAGCCTTCTCTCTCACACCTTTTTTCTTCAGTAAGTATGCATGTGTGTGTATATATATATATATATATAATGGAAATGAGGAGGTTATTCTAGTACACAGAAAGTATGATAGGATTACTCCTAGAAAAGTTTTATTTATTTATTTTAAATATGACATTTTACATATAAGTTGCTTCCTTCCATTGTGTAATATATAGATTGTTTTCACCATGGATCTTATTTTGGTAATTTATCATTTGTATTTTCTTATACAGCAAATTCTGGAAAATGCTGGATACATTCCGTCTAATACTGAAAAGTATCCTCTTGGAGGCATTGTTTCTGCCATTGAGAATGCTTTCCGTGCGACTCCATTGCTGGTGTGCTCAAAAGGCTCTGTGGAGGAACTTCATTTATGCTTCTATAAGGACTTCAAGGTTAGCTTCTTCAATGCTACTGAAAATAGATCCTGTGCTGAATTGAACTATACCAAAGAAGATTTCATGTTATTTAGTGTCTCCAGATCAGACACCAATAGACATTGGCCGCCGTCTTGATTTATACCACCTTTATTGTTTTCATCTCTACATTTGATTGATTAATTATTTTAAAAAATAAAATCAACCTTACATTTTTTAAATTTATATATCTTCTGACATACTAAAAAAGCAGAGACTGTTGGTTGGTAGTATTTCTATGGGTGCTTAAGAGAATTCAGGATCTAGCATGGTATTTCAGTTAACAGGCTATCATTGCTGTCTAAAAAGAATGTGATTTGAACTTCCAAACTTATTTAAAAGATTTCAACATTCTTAAAAGCTTGATGTTATTACAGCCTCGGGACTGTGTGGTTGGATCGAGAAGTCTAAATGACATGGTCTCTTCAAAAAGATCTTGTCCCCTTTATGTCAGCTTGCCAGCATATGTTTCATTGGGTAAGATCTTTTTTAATGTTTTGTTTCTTGAAATTCTATAGCAATGTTACCTGTAATCTGATTTATGATTTCAGTGGTCGTGACAATCTATAATTACCTCCTGTTGAATGTAATTATCAACACCACCCCTAAAATCCAGATTTCAACAGTGTGGATCTGAATGTTAATATCTTTTCAAGCTAATATCAACATATTTATTCGTCTATGCATATATTATTATGTACATATATTTTTGAAAATTTGTGGCTTATGAATTGAAGGGTGAGGGTTCCTAAGACTCAAAACTGTTCGGAGGTAGCTTTTTGTTGAAAGGTTATTTGCTGAAAGTTAAAATATATAATTATATCTAGAAATAAATGAGGTTTTAAAAAGTTGTATATAAGTGAGTAAGCTAAACTGCTAAAAAGCTGAAGGAAAAGGGTGCATCCAATACACCCTAAGCAAGGCAAAGCTCCTAGCATCTATAAGTTCCCGGTTGAAAACAAGCTAAAGATGCTAGTGCTTGCATTTTTGCTGCTTAGAGTTCCAGCCTTGAAGTTGGATTAACAAGAGAAAAGGAAAATAACTTGCTGTGCTAACTCTGCATCCTGTGCTTGTACTTTCTTTAACCTTCTATTTTTGGATTATAGGGTATATCCTATTGTTGCATGAAAAATGCCTTTCTCACATTGAATTCTCTGGAAACTTTTATAAAGGAATATTTACTACTGTATCTTGATGAACTGTAGTTTGCTCTTCCCCGCAAGTATTTACTTTTTAAGCAAATAGAATTCCAAAAAGATTTTTACATAAGTTTTCCTTTATTTTTGTAGGACTTGACGGTGTGAAAACCACCCTTTCACTGGATGCCTGACATAGTTCTGAAAGGTCTTGGCAGTAAGTATGTGTTGTGAGGTGCTCTAGTTTAATCTTTACCTGATCATGAGCTGTAAACATCAGTGTATTTGTATGCTATACCATATGTTCCAAAAAGAACACTGTAATTTACTAATGAGATATCTGTAATTTGCTAATGAGATATCTGTAATTTATTGTTTAATACATGGCCGGAGAAGTCCTCCAATTACTGTGCAAATTGCGTAGTGCAATATGTGTGTGCATATCACTGTTCAGTATAGGGTTTTATGAAATCCATACAACCTGTTAAAATCATATATAATAACAAGTATTATCTGGCTTAATTGCAAATATTGATAATAAAATATGGGGTTATTTGCAATGTATGTCCTTAACTATGAAATTTGACAATCCACGTCCAAGTTTGAGATTAATTTGCAATATGTGCCCCTAATCCAATTTAGTGTCCAAATTATCAAAGGAAAATTGATTTCAAATGTCCTCATAGTCTTGGATGGACAGTATCATCCATTAATGTGTTAATTTAGACACTAATTTGGATGATGTGTTGAGCATTTTAAATTTTCTCAAAATGTGGGTTGATTTTAGAATTTGGAAGTTTTGGGTGTACATTGCAAATATCTTTATAGTTCTAGGGTGAATAATTGTAATTAACCTTATTTATCACTCTTATTTTTTGATATAATAATACTATAAAAATTATTTTGATTAAATGAATGATCACAGCTCTAAACGGTTCTACCTTAGTTTTCATTAAAACTTGTTTGGTAAATCATGCTTTGAGTCTTGGAAGTCTTTGAAATATTAAAAGTTTGAATTTCTACCCTCAAATCTCCATACATATCATTTTCACTCATGTGGCAAGCAACTATACTATGGTATAGTCTATACAAGGTGGATTTCTCATGGATATATATACATATATATAATATTTTTTTTTTTTTCTCCTCTTTTTGCTTTCTCTTACTCGATGCCCTTTTTTTTTTTTTTCAATCTCTCTTCTATAGGCCCAGTTTCATTGATTGTCTCCCTAAACATATATATATATATATATATATTTTTTTTTTTCTCCTCTTTTTGCTTTCTCTTACTCGATGCCCTTTTTTTTTTTTTTTTTCAATCTCTCTTCTATAGGCCCAGTTTCATTGATTCTCTCCCTTGGGCATTGCCACACTGCATTAGAAATTTGGGGGTCGTTAGCTTTGGGCTGGTGGGTTCCTGAGGTCTCCCAAAAAAATTCCTCAAGGCCCAAACCCAACTAACTTTTGAACAAAAGGTTTCTCACAACCACAAGTTTACAGTTCTTTAAAGGTTACATTTTTTTTTTTCTTTTTTTTAAAGGGTTTACTGTTTATTGGGTTTTAGGGCATGATATAGGATTTATGGATTTTTAGGGTTTAAGGTATTGTAAGATTTAAGACTCTTTAGGCACTAGAATTTAGGGTTTAGGGTTTATTTATTTATGATTTATAGTTTTTAGGGTGTACGATATCTTAGAGTTTATTATTTTTTGTGACACTAGGATTTAGGGTTTATTGCTTTCGGTGTCTAGGGTTCTTTTAGGGTTACTATTCTTTTTAAGGTTTAGGTTTTAATAGGGTTTATTTATTTTTTAATTTTTGGTATCAAATTCAAAGTTTTGCATTCTTTTTGGGTTTAATTTTCTTGTAGCAATAGGGTTTTGTTTAATATAGAAAATTTACTTCAAGATTGTGTGTGATGTCTTAAATCATATAAAGATCTTAGTAGAGAAAGAATGTGAGCATAAAAAAAAAAAAAAGTGAAATGAGAATGTGTGAAGTAGACCTAACAAACAAGTTGGGTTAGTCAGGTTTAGGTTCGACCTAAACGGGTTCGTGTCAAATCCGGTTTGAACTAGAAATAGGTTGGCAAACAGATTATAAAATTATAGTCCTTAACATATTTTTGATAGGTTGGATCAACTGGGTATGACTTGTATTTCTTTTTTCACATAACAAAGAAATGAAAATTTTCAACCAAAAAAAAAAAAGAAGAGTTAATAATACATGATTTTTACCATATCGTAGTGTATAGAATGTGAATATGAAATGAATTTAACACAATAAGTTCATTTTTAAATTTTACCCAAAAAGACATAATCATGGTGGAATCATGTATGAGTTGCACTCTGGACAATATTTATTTAGCCCAATTATTTAAAATAAGTTTAAAAAGATTTTGAAAAGACACTAATATCTTATAGAAATAATTAACACTAAACACATATTATACACATTTTATAAAAGAAACATTGACATATTTAATACATTTTTCTAAACAGTAATATCTTATAGAAATAATTAACACTAAACACATATTATACACATTTTATAAAAGAAACATTGACATATTTAATACATTTTTCTAAACAGTAAAAATTTATGTAATAGTTTTTTTTAATGACTTTTATGGAATACATATTACTAACCAAAATTTATACATATTGAAAAAAAGAAGAAGAATAATTTATACATACATATATATATATATATATATATATACTATAAAACCGATGCCTTTGACTATTTGTTGACCCTCTAATATTTTGTCACATAAGTTTTAAAAGCTCCACAATTTTCCACATCATCACCAATATTATTTATTTATTTAAGTTTTTTTATTTTATTATTATTTTTTGAAAAAGGAACATCCTGACTCTTTAACCAAACCTTAACCTTAATAACCTATTGTCTTTCATCTGAAGATTCTGAACCCTTAACCCTAACGCTGCCTCTGTTCCCAGGGCCTCCACTCTCTTCTTTAGACTAAACCAGAAGAAAGAAATAGAATAAGAAGGAAGAAAAATTAAGATTGATAACACGTCCTATTTAGAAGCATTAGACAACGTAATAGCGAATTCCATATACAGATTGATGTGCCTTGGTTTACGAGGTCTGTATTAATATCTTTAATCCTTTGTTTGTCTTTCGTCTTTCCTGCACATTACTCAACAATTCAGAAGTTTCAATTTTGAATAACAGTTTGTTTCAATAATTTGATTATATTTCGCATCCTATAGAATTTTTTACATCTTGTAACCTTCGTGATTTCAGATACAATTGAAAGAAGGAAAATTTCAATAGAGGAGAGTTGAGATGTCACTATTATAAAATGGAAATAATATTTGTTATTTGTCAATCGTCATATCCTACACTAAAGTGCCATATTTACCAAGATGCTTCTATCTAATCAGGCAACATATTATAACAATTAAGAAGTAGACGTAGTACAGGTCAGTTTTGAACACATATTTCTCTCTATTTTTCGCCATTTTCTATTGATATCAGTTTCTTTTACTATGGATTTTCATTGTTGAGTAAAGGCTTGGTTATTGGCAACTTGTGGGAAGTTTGATATTGTGGGTCTTCAAAGGTATAAGTTCAGTAGCTTTCATCAGTCTAGAGGAAGATGATAATATGATATACCAAAAAAAATTTTAAAAAAAAGTTCTTGAAATTTTTTTTTTGAATTTTTCTGTGCATTGCATGGTTAGTGACTAGTAATAAAAATAAATGATTAATTGAAGCTTCTTGCTATAGTTTCTTTTACATAAATTTTCACTCCTTTTGCTATCAAAGTAGAATGTGTGTGTAGAGAAACAGACTCACAAATCAGGGGTGTTATGAAATAAAATAAAATTTGTGAAGGTTTATGGCTAAATGCAACGACAAATAATGTCGATAGGTGTTGATGTAGCCGTGAGAGATAGGAGATTGACAAATTAGCGCATGCTAAGCAAGTGTCAAGACCAAAAACGTGGAAGAAGATTGACCTTCACCGAGTTCAGAGAATGAGAAAGACTAAGAATAAGGCCCCCCCCCCCCCCCCCCCCCCCCCCAACAACACACACAAAAAGTAAAAAGAGCAAGAATTTGCTGCAAAATGCACACATGTCAAGTGGTCATTGACATGTGAACATTTTTACAGGAGTTGTTGCAACCTATTTTGTAGCAAATCATTTTCCATATATATAATAATATAATAGATATAGATACCACTCTCTTCCAACCAATTATGAGTTTAAATTATGTCTTGCAACACAAATAACTGTTGATATTAGATTTTGATGGAAGAGTGCTTCCCCCTTGTCATGATTCAAAATATGTCTCCCACCTCACACTCGACAATTTTTCAAAAGTCAAGAAACACTCTTTTTCCATGCCTCTGTATGTCCACCTTATCTCCCCCATCTTTCTTTATAGACCTGGCAACATTGGACCTAAACATTAAATCCTAAAAAGATAGAAGGTTTTTAGGACTAGTAAAAAAATTGGTCAACATAAACTTGACCTACAAGTCGAACAATTTTTTTCATCAAAAGCGGACACCATAGGTTAAAATTCTATTAATATATATATGAGTAAACATTCGGTCCAGGCGTGCTGTAAAACTAGTGTTTTACGCCACGCCAATGAAAGCTCGCCACGTTAAAAAAACTCCACACAGCAAAAAAAAAAAAGGAGTCTCCCACAAAAAACCCTTCACGCACGCACGCACGCACAGAGCTTCCTTCACAGCCTCCTTCACGCTCAGAAAAAACCTCCTTCACACCGAACCTCCACAACCTGCTCGCACGCTCACCGGTTCACGCCATTTGCTCTGCTTCCTCTCTTCCTTCACGCCGAACCTCCACCACCGCCACACAAATCGCCGGTTCATGCCATTCCTCTGCTTCCTCTTTTCCTTCACGTCGAACCTCCACCACCGCCACACAGATCGCTGGAGCAGAACAATTTCGAAGAAGAAGAGTTCGCCGGAGCTTGGAAACAAACTGGAGCCGCCGTGAGCCACGATACAAAGGTTTGTTTTTCATGATTTTCCCTTTTCCCCAATTTGGATTTCGAATGGGGTGTTCGGATTTTTTGTTTGCTTCATCGGAAATTTTCAAATTTTGAGCATTTCCTTTTTGATGAGAACGGAGGGTGAGTGTTTGTTTGTATCTTTTATTGTTCTAATGAAAGATGTTGTGTTGGGTTTTGATATGATCTAGGGTTTGTTTGGTTTTTGAATTAGGGATGTTTGATTGATTTGATTAAGTTAGATGGACTGTTAAATAAATTGGCTTTAGATGTTCAATGTGATGGGATTGAGTTTGGAAATGATAATTGAATACTGAATTGGAACTTGCTGTGAAGAAGTTGACAATTGTGTTGAAAGTTTCAAAATTTGTTTTACTTTTTCACAAGTGGGTTTTTGTTGGGTTGCTACAGCTGTATTGTGCTTATAAGATTGATATTGTGCTTTTTCTGATTTCTTTTGTTGTGGTTTGAACTGGGTAAATTTTGGTTTTTGAAGTTTAAGTATTTTTTTGTATGTATATGCATATGTGTATGTGGGTTTTACTTGGTGCAATATTGATATGTGTATGTTGGGTTGTTTTTTGTATGTATATGCATATGTGTATGTGGGTTTTACTTGGTGCAATATTGATATGTGTATGTTGGGTTGTTGGAGCTTTTGTATCTGTCATGGCAAAGGCATGCTCTTTCTATCTTTTCTTCACTTACCAATGAATGGAAATTATAGTGTTTTATTAATGGGAACTTTTATATGAATGCTGGCATCAAAATTCATAGCCTGTTAATGTAGTCAAATTTCAGACTGTCCGCTAAAAAAAATGTTCTGCAGATACAGAGCATTGTTTTCTCTTGATAAAAATGAAATGTAAAAGTTGATTTGATACCTAGGAGAGTTGATACCTAAAAGGTTGTCATTTATTTTAATGAAGGTCTGGTTGTGAGTACATGTTTGGGTGGTGCCCTTGTTGGAGTGCTACTCAGTGGTTGGATTGCTGATGGGGTTGGTCGACGTAGAGCTTTTCAGTTGTGTGCTTTGCCTATGATTGTTGGTGCTTCTATGAGGTATGCTTGCACCATAAATATCATTGCATTTGAGTGCTTATTGGGTCTTTGTGTTGCAATTGGTTTGGTCTCTTTTAGTTTATAATAGACTAATAGTTGTCTCAGATTCCTGATATTTTCTGATATTGTAAGGGTAAAGTTACTTTCTAAAATAAAGGGGCTTACTGTTACATAGAAAAATTTTGCTTCTTACCAGGTGCCTTTCCGACAAGTTTACTTATTGTGGTTATTGAATTCTCCACTGTCAACTTTAGCCTTTGGGACACAGCTGGTGTCATTTATTTGATAGCTATTAAAATATTTTTAGTTTCAAATATAATTTACTCCTACTTGTAATGCCAATTTTCTCCTACTTGTAATGTCAATTTGCTCTCTACATGTATCAAAGTGCAAATAAGGATGTACTTGGAGTTGTTTTATGTAATAAAGTTTATTGAGTGGTACTATATGTACCAATGTACCAATGTACTTGTATTGTAATAGCACAAGTTTGCCAAATTGGGCAAGTTTAGTATTGTAATAGCACAAATTTTAAATTTATTCTTAATTGTTGCTTATGAATTTTTCTTCTCTTTTGTTTTTTATAGGTCATATTGAAATATAAAATTACTTGAATTGAAAATATGAGTGCGAACAACAAAGAACCCGAAACAATCTCACTTTGTGATATGGTGGATGACTTAGTACATGATGAGTTAGAAATAAACGAGGATCAAAATAATGTAGGCTTGTCATTGGATGATTTAAATCAACATTTTGCATGCAATAGGCATTCAGAACCATATCTTAATATGGTATTTGAAAACTTAGAGGTTGCTCGTGCATATTATAATGCATATGCAAGGCGAAAGGGTTTTAGTATACGGGTAAATCATACTCGAAAAAATAAAGATAAAATAATGATTGGAATTGAATATGTTTGTTCGAAGGAAGGATTTCGTCGTCAATGTAATGAAGACAAGGAAAGAATAGGTCCAGAGCGTGCAGAAACAAGAGTGGGATGCAATGCAATGATAGGTTTAAAGAAAGTTGATGATACATGGATTGTATGTAAGTTTGTGGAGGGTCATAATCATGAGCTTCTTACCCCTAAGAGTACAAGTTTGCTTCGTGGGCATAGAGTGATAACAAGTGCCCAAAAGAATCTTATAGATTCACTCAATGAGTCAGGTATAGCTCCAAGTAAGATAATGTCTGTGTTAAGTAAAGAATCTGGTGGTGATTATAATGTTGGATGTATTCCAGTTGATATTCAAAATTATTTGGGTAGTAAAAGAAGAAAGTTGCTTCAAGATGGAGATGCTTAGGGAATGTACAAATATTTTATTGAGAATCAATGTAAAAATCCAGGTTTTGTTTATGCAATTGAAGTTGATGAATATGGGTGCATGGGTAATTGCTTTTGGGCAGATGCTAGGTCAAGAATGACATACCAATATTTTGGAGATGTTGTTACCTTTGACGGTACATACCAAACAAATCGTTATAAGATGCCTCTTGTTCCTTTCACAGGGGTTAACCACCATCATCAATCTGTGATGTTTGGATGTGCTTTGCTTGTCAATGAAACAACAGAATCTTATACATAGTTGTTGAAGACTTGGCTTAATGCAATGCCAGGAAATCCTCCTTCTACAATTATAACAGACGATGACAAGGCTATGGCTAAGGCAATTGCAGATGTATTGCCAAATGTAACTCATAGATTGTGTATGTGGCATCTTTTACAAAAAGTTCCAGAACAGTTGTCCCATGTATATAATAAATATCCACATTTTCAGGAAGAATTTTACCATTGCATCCATGATACAATCACTATTGAAGAGTTTGAGTTGGAATGGAGTAAGATTATGGAGAAATATGAATTGGGGGATAATGATTGGTTGGGAAATCTTTATATGCGGCGTGAAAGATGGGTTCCAGCTTACTTACGAAGCTCATTTTTTGCCGGGATGTCTACAACTCAAAGGAGTGAAAGTATGAATAAATTCTTTAAAGATTATGTTCGTTTGAGCACAACGATAAGTGATTTTGTATATCAATATGAGCTAGCTTTGAATGCACGTTATCTTAAAGAGAAAGAACAAGATGTAAAGACAAAAAATTCAGTGCCACTTTTGAAAACATGTTATAAGCTGGAAGCAGAGGCAGCAAAAGTTTATAAAAGAAAGATGTTTATGAAATTTCAAGAAGAGTTATTTTGTAGTCAAAAATACAAGGCATCCAAATATCATGAAGAAGGAGTGAAGAAGATATACAAGGTGGTAGCTCATGGGAGAGAAAGTCCATTTTATGAAATGTCTCTTGATATTGTTGAGACAAAAGCTATTTGTACATGCCATTTGTTTGAGTTTGTTGGTATTATTTGTAGGCATATCCTAGCTGTTTTTGTGAAGAAATCTCTTGTGGACTTTCTTCCATCACATTATATTTTAGAAAGATGGACAATTAATGCCAAGAAGCACATTGTACATGACATATCTAGTGATGTAATACAGGTGGAGCCTCAAGTTTCTTCTAGCATGATGAGAAATAGTTTGATGCTTCAATTTTTGGAAGTTGCAGAGGTAGGGTCACAATCAGAGAAGCAATACAAGCATCTTGAACAAATTTTACAAAAAGTTCATGAGGAGCTTCTAGCCATGCAAGATGTTCATGATGTTGATGATTTAGAAAGTCCTGATAATACTACATTAAACAATCAAGTATTATCAAATCTTCCAATTACTTTGCAAGACCCTCCACATGTTCCATCAAAGGGAAGGCCTAAAGCTTTGAGACAAAAGCATCCAAAAGAAAAACAATTGACGAAGAAGAGAAAATGTAGCATTTGCAAAGAAATGGGCCATGTGAGAACCAATTGTCCAACACATAAACATTCCAGGTAATTACATGACTTTGTTGAGTTGTAGTATTAACTTAGTATTTAAATTTTTGGTTTATAAAATTACTTCTTGTAGGGATGTTGCAAATACAAGCTTGACACCACATTGGGAGTCAGTGCATCAACAACAAAGTCAAACTGAGGTTATTTAATTACAATATATTCAGTTTCAAGGTAATACATACATTTGCTAATATTTTCAAAAATAAACCTTTATTTTTTTAAATTAGGAGTCTTCAATGGCAAGGTTAAACCTGTTAGTCATAGCAAATACATTGTGCTCTACAAGTTTTGTACAGGTATATGATGTATTTGATTTTTTTTACTTAATATAAATTATTCTGTAATAGATGTTTTTGTTATTTATTCATTTTTTTATTTGTTAATCATCTGTAGGACTCTTTGCCAAGTGTGACATATCCTTCTACATCATCATCTACTATGCATATATATCATAACCAGTCATCATTTACGGTATGATCACTTAGCGTTTAATTAGAATATATTGATTTTTTTTTTAATTGTGTTCATTCTAATTTTATTTTTTGTATTTTTTTGTATATTCTTTTATGTAGGATCCATTACAACAATTCCAAGAAAGTTGATGTACAAACAAGTTTTGTGTCCAAGAGAATGGATTGGGAAGCAAATATTTTTTGGTTATATAATGTGTAAATTGTGGTGGATAGACATAGAACCATCTTCTTTTTTTGTATTTCCAACGTAGGGTCATCTTTTTTTGTATATTGAACTATGACAGATTTTATTCTAGATGAAGGTGTTCTTAATTAGAAATTTCCCAAAAGAATTGTGACATTTTATTTCAAGATGTATGGTCAATCATATGATCTTTTATGAACTGAATTGTGACAGGTTTTATTTCAGGTGATTGTAATCTCAATTAGAAACTTATATAATAAAAAATTGTGACAGGTTTTATTTCAGGTGAACTGTTATAGAAAAAATTATGACAGGTTTTATTTCAGCTGAATGTATTCTTAATTATAAACTCTTATAGAAAAAGTTTTTTTTTTTTTTTTTTTGAGAAACTTATAGAAAAAGTTGTGACAGGTATATTATAGAAAAAGTTGTGACAGGTTTTATTTCAGGTGATTAGAAATTTTTATAGAAAAAATTGTGACAGATTTTATTTCAGGTGAATGTATTCTCAATTCCACTCTCTTTTATAAAAAAAAAAAATTGTGATAGATTTTATTTCAGATGAATATATTCTCAAGTTTCATTTTTGCAGAAAACTTCAAAATTAAAAAAAAAATAAATATATAAAAAAACCGCCAAAAAAAAAAAACCTATGCAAGCATATGTGTAGAAAACTTCAAAATTAAAAAAAAAAAAAAAACCGCCAAAAAAAAAACCTGTGCAAGCATGTGTATGTGCAAGCATGGAGGTTTTTTTTTTTTTTTTTTTTTTTTTTTTTTTTTTTTTTTTTTTTTCATTTTTGCTGAAGGAGTTTGACCAATTTTAAAGGCAATAGGTGCATTTTTTTTTTTTTTACTTTAATATATTGCTAGAATTTGGGCAACATCAATCCGGGACATACTATTTGCTTCATTTCAAGTAGCCTATGTATGCCATTGGCTTATGAAATTCATCTCAGTTTGCTATTCACTGTAGATGGTAGTGAGAGTTGGTTGAAGTCACTCACTGTTCAGTCCTTTGCCTGATGCATCTTTATAGATCATTGTATCACTTAGGATCCAACTTGTAAGATATTTGGTTGAATATATTGGAGAAAACAGAACTCATCAACAATCAAAAGCACAACTACAGCGAATTCTAAATGGGTGCCACATTTTATAAGACACAAATTTTGCATATATTACATATTATAGCTTTTAAGTTTGATATAGCAATTGTATAACAATCTTCAAAATATGGTATCTAGCACATATGGACATTACCTTGAAATTGATTTTTTGATAGGAAAAGGACTAAGTAGCTTCATCTTAAAACAATACTATAGACCAACAGAAGCAAAAACAAAAAGGAAAAGATTCTCAGACACATTTACGGCTCCATCAAAAGCATGTGATAAGAAGCTTCCAGTATTTAGTTCCAAAGGTAGTCCACTTCTGTCAATTTCTTCGTTTTCTTTCTCCAAAAAAGCATCTCCATCTTCAATTCCATCCACATTTATCCCTAGTGAGCGCTTTGCTTCTTCAACCATTTCTCCTGCTTCTAATATTTGCCTTTGACATTCTGCAGCCTTAGTGTACAACATTGAACACCATTAGCAACAAGAAGCATCTCAGTAACTCAAATCAAGGAATCAAACAAAGAGCTGTCAAAGAAAGTAGGTAGTTTGTTAGATTGAAGTTTGCCACATTCCCTACACCTGCTTACGGTGCAAGAAGGGACAAATACCTATGAAACGAAATGTGTGTGTTTATGATGATAGAAGAAGATCATATTGTTTCAAAACCATCTACTTACAATCATCTTTTCAGAAGAAATTTCAAAACTATACCATCTTCACCTCACAACAATTTTAACTACGAAGACAAACTAAAATGAGTTTGGGCTCCATTTCTGGTTTTCTAATTGGTGGAAACACATTTTAAGCCTCACCTGCTGCAAAGTTCATATATAGAAGACAAAGCTAATTTGTTTGCTTCCAAAATAGCAAGCTAGCAAGACTTCCCAAGTAGCATCAAGCATAGATGAACAAACACTAAACAAAATTTTGTTGTGGATACCAATGAATAATAAGTGCCCTTAATCTCCAGCAAACAAATACAAAAGCTCCAGCAACCCCACATACACATATGCATATACATACAAAACAATACTCCCGCAACCCAACATAAACTTCAAAAACCAAAATTTACCCAGTTCAAACCACAACAAAAGAAATCATAAAAAGCACAATATCAATCTTATAAGCACAATACAGCTGTAGCAACCCAACAAAAACCCACTTGTGAAAAAGTAAAACAAATTTTGAAATTTTCAACACAATTGTCAACTTCTTCACAGCAAGTTCCAATTCAGTATTCAATTATCATTTCCAAACTCAATCCCATCACATTGTGCATCTAAAGCCAATTTATCTAACAGTCCATCTAACTTAATCAAATCAATCAAACATCCCTAATTCAAAAACCAAACAAACCCCAGATCATATCAAAACCCAACATAGCATCTTTCATTAGAACAATAAAAGATATGAACAAACACTCACCCTCCGTTCTCATCAAAAAGGAAATGCTCAAAATTTGAAAATTTCCGATGAAGCAAACAAAAAATCCGAACACCCAATTCGAAATCCAAATTGGGGAAAGGGAAAATCATGAAAAACAAACCTTTGGATCGTGGCTCACGGTGGCTTCGGTTTGTTTCCAAGCTCCGGCGAACTCTTCTTCTTCGAAATCGTTTTGCTCCGGCGATCTGTGTGGCGGTGGTGGAGGTTCGGCGTGAAGGAAGAGAGGAAGCAGAGCAAATGGCGTGAATCGGCGAGCGTGCGAGCAGGTTGTGGAGGTTCGGCGTGAAGGAGGTTGTGAAGGAAGCTCTATGTGTGCGTGCATGCGTGAAGGGTTTTTTGTGGGAGACTCCTTTTTTTTTTTTTTTTGCTGTGTGGAGTTTTTTTGACGTGGTGAGCTCTCATTGGCGTGGCATAAAACACTGGTTTTACGCCACTCCCGGACCAAATGTTTACTCTATATATATTTGTGTGTGTGTTTTATATATATTTAAACTTCAACAAATTTAAATTTTATTCAAACTAAAAGTCTATTATCAAAAATTTCTAAACTTAAATATTTCAACAATATTAAATTCTATTCAAACTAAAAGTCTATGATAAAAAAATTATAAACCTAAATCCAAACAACAACTCACATTTTCTTTCTAAAAAGAAAGCATTTTGACTTTTTCTTCAATTAAAAGTCTATTATCAACATTTTAAGAACAACTAATTAGTAAATTAATTTTATATTATTTGTTTTTATATATTTCCTCAAATTAAGGGATAACACTTAACAAATGTGTAAAGTTGTGATTTACAAATATGTATTTTGTTGGCTTTTATTCCGTGCCAAATTTGATTGTAATTTTATTCAATTTTTTGTACCCTGTATTTGTTGTGGGAATTTATTGTAAGGGTTGTGTGATAGTGAGAGAGAGTGTGAAGACTCAAGCTATTGAAGACTGAAGAGTTTTCGCGGGTATATCGCGACTAAGCATCCCGCGAAAGGAAGCATGTGCCTTGCACATGACTAGAATGCGAAGAGTCAGGTTAGATGGAGACAGCTGTGTCTCGCGAGTATCTCGTGGGTAAGGCCTTCCTGCGAGACACCCACGAGACATTCTGTTCTGCCAGCCTGTCCAGTCTGATACACACTTTCTGTGCCTACACTATCTATACACACATTACCCACAAATGTAAGGGAGAGTTTCTGAGAGAAAACCCTAGCTAAGACACTTGAGAGTTAGAAATTGTTTTACCAACAATTCTCTAAACATTTGTTTGTGGAATTTCCTCATCTCCTACCTCTCCATTTCCATACCATTGAGAGTTCAATAGCCTAAACACTTACCACACCTTTTGAGAGTGTCCAGTGAGGTTTTGGTGCAGCTGGGAAACATTGGAAGAAGCCAAGGATGGCAGATGCAACATGGAGCTTGTTGTGGGATCCAGAGAGTTAGACAAGACACGGTTCTGAGAAGCCTTGTTAGAGTAGGAGCTTGGAGGGCTTAGGTACAGAGGGTAGATTAGGCTTGGAGGGTCTCTTGCTTACCCATGTATCCCAACTGATTGTCTAGTGGATCGATTTCCGCTTGGAGGGCGGCAGAGAGGTTTTTTGCCGAGTTCTTCGGTTTCCTCTTCGATAACATGTCTCAGTGTTATCTGTGTTTGCATCTCTCTTCCCTACTCTTGTTCATTTCATTTTACTGCTGTGTTACTTTAAATATGAATTAGAGTATCTCTCTTGTTTGTTTGTTTGCGTTTACACTATTTCGCACTTAGTATTAAGTTAGTGTAAAATCAATCAAGCCGTGATTTGAATTGGGGGTCTAAACAAGCTCTTGTGTTTTCATACATTTCGAGCTTTCAAAATGTTTAATTTAAATTTAAATAAAACTAAAAGTGGATCATCAAAATTTTGCATCTTATTAAATTAATATTTTATTAGGATATGAAGGTATAGAAAAGGGACGAGATTTAACAATAATTTAATTTAGATAAAACTTTATCATCTAAGTTCTAGAAATTTAAATTCTACTCCAACTAATAATCTATTATCAAAATTTTCATATATACATATATATATATATATATATATATATATCCATGGTTTTTTTGTATAATTTTTCTTAATCAATAGTCATCCATATAATTAAATCTCACACAATACACACTTTTTTTTTTTTTTTTTTTTTGCAATATGCAACTTGTGCTTTTGTTTTAATCTAATAAATTCATTGTTGTAGAGAGGGAAAATTCTCGACCTATCACAAGTTGACACATCATACTATCAAGTCCACAAAATATAGCCAATTACAAAGCACCACGTACTACTGCTAGGTTTTGCTATCACCACTCAGAAACCAATAGAAATTTGCCAAGTGTCATTGAAATAGAGGCATAAAATGCATGCAAAAACCAGTCACACATTAATGCGTGTAAGCGATGACATATGCAATCCAGCGTGTAAGCAATGACATAAGCGAACCAATCAAACTCCACCACGTGTCGCTTACCCACCCCTAAACTCCTATAAATAGAAGCCTTCCTAAGGCATTTCAAGAGACGAAAACACACCAAGACATCTTGGGAGAGGACCTAGAAGAGCTCTTGAGTTCAGAAGTCTAGAAGCTCTGCTGGAACCAAGCCCTAAAGCCTCTAGGAACTACAAGAACTTCAACTTCGAATACGAAGAACATTTGAAGAGAAATCATCCATCATCTTCCTAGATCTCAAAGGTCACTGGAATCAAGCTCAAAAGCCTCCAGAAACTCCAAGAAACCACAAATTGGTGAAGCTCAACGAATCTAAACCTCTAAAACCCCGAAGAACTTCTACCACAAACCTTCGAATACGAAGAACATTCGAAGAGGAATCATCCAAATCATATTCCTAGATCTCAAAGTTTACTGGAATCAAGCTCAAAAGCCTCCAGAAACCTCAACAACCACAAATCAGTGAAACTCTACGGATTCAAGCCTCTAAAGTCTCGAAGAACTTCCACCACAAACCTTCAAAGACGAAGAACACACGAAGAACGTGAAGAACAAAGAATTTCTAACAAGCTCATAGCCAAAGATTCATTGTAATTCTGTTTCAAAGATCTTTGATCCATTCCTTAGCCAAATTGAAGGATATCTTGTGTTCGAATCAAAATCACATTACCACAATTCTAATCAACAAATCTTTCAAGAAGATTGAATCAGAGGATCATTCTTTTGTAATCACAGAGAATTGTACCACACATTCATCAATACAAATTCGCATTTGTGAAGCTATTTTTACTTGTTTGATTTATTTCGAACTAAGAAATTTAGTCGTTCCACAATTGTATTTATTGTTCTTTGCTTTTGAATTTGTGCGCAAGATATTATGCCAAAGGAAGTTACTATAAAAAAGCAAAACAATGGACACCCATTTAAGTTCTTTGTTCTTTTATGTAAGTTTTTAATTTTTTTTAATTCTCAAATTTTGAACTCTTTTGTGTATGTTTTGATTTTTGGTTTTTGTTATTATATTTAATTTGTGAATGTGTTGATTTTATTAATTAAACTATCATTAGGAAAAAATTGTATTGAGGAACTATTTTTTTTATTTTTGCTTGTGCTGGCTAGAGTATAGATTAAATATAACCACAACTAGGAACTATCAAACTCATTCATATCTTATATTAAGTAATTAACACAAAGCACAAAGAGAATTTTCAAATATAAAAGTAATTTAACACTGTTAAAGTACAAACTCCAAACAATTAGAACTTAAAACAATTTTTTTATAAAAATTATTTACTTATTTTATAATTTAATATTACTATTTATTTAATAATTTTTTTTTAAAATAGCTTACATATGAATCTTCATCAAGCTATACATTGCACAAGAATAATACTAGTATGTTATAAAAGTTGAAACAAACATCATATATCTCGTTCACTCAAAAATAAATCATATATCCTCAATACATTAATTTCTTTCCATTCATGCCGATTATTGCATTTTCAACACAATAATATATCCTTAGAACAAAGTTTAGCTACAAAATTAGTTGTAGCTTAAAGTTACAACCTTACTCAATATCTTTTTATTGGAGATGAATTTTGACAAATCCACCATTGGATTACATCTTCTTCTTATATCCTTCATACTTGTAAAATCTCTAAAAAATTAAAGATCAATAATTATGTTATCATTAAATTGTTTAAATTATAAGTTTTTGTAATTTAAAATTATGCATAAAATATAAGTTTATAAATTATATAGTAAATAATATTTGATTGATACAAGATTTGACATGTGTATTAAGAGCATAAAGAACATGAAATTCAACGGTTAGATTTTAAAAATATGTACTAATGTTTATTTTAGTAAGTAAAGTTGTAGCCTTAGACTAGAACCAATTTTGCAGCTAAACTTTGTCCATATCCTTATATAATTAGATTTTTTGACCGGTTACAATGGTTTATTATTAAGACAAACATCAAATATCCTTAAATACATTAATTTATTTCTATTTAAACTAGTTAATGCGTTTTGAGAAAAATTTATGACTTCAATTTCTACTATAAACAAATTTATGATTTTTGAAGTTTACTTATTTCTCTACTAAATTGCTTTCTTTTTTTTATTGTTACTTTAGTTTTATACTCAATTAAATTTATTGTCTAACGTGACATATAGTGGATGTGCCTCTTCATCTCTCACTCATCCTTCCATGATATATAAAAGGCACAAAAACAACATTCTCTCTCTCTCTCTCTCTCTCTCTCTCTCTCTTTATATATATATATATATATATATAGAGCAAGACTTAGGTATAGTACTTAGGTGCTCTTTCTTAGGTTCTCCTTTTAAGATTTTGCCATATGGATTTTTTCTCATGGGATGGAAGTGTATTTTTAAGTTAAGTAGCCACATAGCTGAATCTTAAGAAGGGAATCTAAGAAACAGCACCTAAAGTACTGTACCTAAGTTTTGTCTGTATATATAACATAGACAATACCTTTTCTTCTTTTCTTCTTCTTTTTTTTTTTTAATAAAAAAAATATTTTTAGATATGGGTTTGAAATACTATTCAAAATGCAGTAAACCAAATTTTTGGAACACCATAAATTAGTTACTTTATAAGGCCTCTCTCTCTCTCTCTCTCTCTCTCTCTCTCTCTCTCTATATATATATATATATACACACACTTTTTAACATGGACAAAACCTTTTCTTCTTTTTCTTCTTCTATTTTTTTTTTTAAATCTTTTTAAATATGTGTTTAGAAATACTATTCAAACTGCACTAAAACCATCTTTTTTGAACACCATTAATTTAGGTTTTATACCAAAATTAAGAATAAGTAGTCTTTGTTGAATTGTACTTTTAGATGTATACTAGTAACTGTTTAATAAAATTGCTGAATTGTATTTTTTTTTTCTCTTCAGGAATCCTAATGCATGGAGTATGGTTAGGTGGAAGAGAGATGAGGATAGTGGTATTGGTGTTGGTGGTGATCATTAATCCAAGTCAGAGTTAATAGGACAAAAAGCAAGTCTCCAAGTCATATGATATGTGGTTCTTAAGCCCAAGAAAAATTAAAATATTTGTATAGTTGTTCGGAATGAAAAAATGTATATCAATGAATCTTTTGGGATATATTTTTGTAACAATTGATTGACTTGATACTTTTAACATTCATTTAGTGATTAACAAACTATAAATTGTTTGATTCTTTTTAGAACTCAAAAGTAGAAAAAGTTTTGTACATGGCTTATTGTACAAAAGCCATGTACAAAACTTTTTCTTCAAAAGTGGTGAAATTGAACTAAACGTACTCAAGAAACCTTTTATTTTTTTTATTTTTTTATTTTTTATGTCATTTTGAGGACTTAGAATGTGGTAGATTTGGGACATAGTCCAACAACGTATACGTCATTGGACAAGTCATGAATGAAAGATAGGTTTATTAAACCAAATATCTAATGTAAAATAATACTTATTATAAGATTTAAAAAATAAAGAGTAGAACCGTACAAAACACGGATCAACAATTAGTTTGACTGTGGATAAATTCTTTATCATGCTTTGGTTAAAGTTCTTTTTGTTTAGAAAAATGCCAAATCCTTAAATACAACAATTTTGGAGATGTGCCAGAGGATTTTTAGTGTTACTTAGATAGTTTTGAAAGAAGTACAAAAATTGAGAGTTAGAATCATTTCTATAACACGAGTAAAGAGTTATAACCTTCCCAAAACTGTTTCCAATATTCACAAAGGTTTTCATTTCAAGTGGAACAAATTTTGTCCCAAAAACTATTGAATTCATAAATTTTGCATAATCTCATACAACAGTCATACGTTCGAGATTCATACAACTCTCAATTAATTCTAATGAAAAGAAACTTGATAATCTTGTATGTCTTTTAAACAACTCTCGTACGTCCAAGATTATATAAACTTTGTTTTTTCACTTCAAAAAAAAAAAATAGTGATTTAGTAATCAAACAAAACATTTCACACTTTGGAGCCACAATGCAACACTATCCTTACACAATATGAGCACCCACACAACAATTGCTAAAATGTTACTTCAAATTTATCCCTAGGATACAAACAAGTTCATTGCGCTCTAAATACAACAATTTTGGAGAAGTCCCGGAGGATTTTTAGTGTTTCTTAGAAAGTTCTGAAAGAAGTACTAAAAGTGAGAGTTAGAATCATTTATATATATATATCACGGGTAAAGAGTTATGACCATCCCAAAATTGTTTCCAATATTCACAAATATTTTCATTTCAAGTGGAGCAAATTTAATTTGTCCCAAAAACTATGAAATTCTTAAATTTTGCATAATCTAGTGCAACAGTCGTACGTTCTTGTTTCGTACAAACTCTTAGGAAATTTTGATGCTAAATAAACTTGAAAATCTCGTACGTGTTACATACATCTATCGTTCGTATGAGATTCTCTAAACGTTTTTTTTTTCCCCATTTCATTGCCACAGTTTCATTCACTTTAGTTCTACGAAAGAGGAAGTAACAATTCTCACATTAAAAAAAATAAATAAAAGGGACTTCACACCAAATTTTCACTGCCTAAAAATATAATAAATAAATATAGTGATTTAACAAATCAAATGAAACATTTGACAATTTGAAGCCACAACGAAACGATATCCTTAGCTAATATATGCACCACACAAGAGTTGCTAAAATCTTACTACATATATATCCCATAGATACAACCAAGTTTATTATGTTCTAAATACAACAATTTTAGAGACGTTCCAGAGGATTTTTTGTGTTTCTTAGATAGTTTTGAAAGAAGTACAAAAAGTGAGAGTTAGAATCATTTATATATCACGGGTAAAGAGTTATAACTGTCCCAAAACTGTTTCCAATATTCATAAACGTTTTCATTTCAAGTGGAACAAATTTTGTCCCCAAAACTATCGAATTTGTAAATTTTGCATAATCTTGTGCAACAGTCATATGTTCGGGTTTTGTACAAACTCTCAGGACATTTTGATGCAAGAGCAACTTGAAAATCTCGTAGGTTTTACATACAAGTCTAGTACGTAATAGATTCTCTAAATTTATTTTTTCACTTCATTGCCACGGTTTTTGTCACTTTAGCTCTACTAAAGAGGATTTAACATTTCTCACATTAAAAAAAATTGGGATTAGACATCACTTTTTCACTACCGAAAAACATATTGAAAATAATATAGTGATCGAATAATCATACAAAATGTTTTAGAAATTGGAGCCACAACGAAATGCTATCCTTAGACAATATATGCCCCCACACAATAGTTGATAAAAGGTACTATAAATTTAGCCCTAGGATACAACCAAGTTTATTACATTATGAAAATAGCAATTTTGGAGATGGCCCGGAGGAGTTTTAGTGTTTCATAGAATGTTTTGAAAGAAGAAGATATTAAAAATGAGAGTTAGAATCATTTATATATCATAGGTAAAGTCTTATAATCATCAAAAAACTGTTCCCAATATTTACAATAGTTTTAATTTCAAGCTGTACAACTTTTGGCCCAAAAGCTGTCAAATTTGTAAATTCTGCATAATCTCGTACAACACTCATACGTTCGAGATTCGTTCAACTCTCAATTAATTTTGATGAAAAGAAACTTGATAATCTTGTACGTCTTTTATACAACTCTCGTATGTCCGAGATTATATAAAATTTGTTTTTTCACTACAAAAAAATATAATAAAAATAAATAGTGATTTAATAATCAAACAAAACATTTGACACTTTGGAGCCACAATGAAACCCTATCCTTACAAAATATGAGCACCCACACAACGGTTGCTAAAATGTTACTTCAAATTTATGCCTAGGGTACAACCAATTTTTTGCGCTCTAAATACAAAAATTTTGGGGAAGTCCTAGAGGAATTTTAGTGTTTCTTAGAAAGTTTTGAAAGAAGTACTAAAAGTGAGAGTTAGAATCATTTATATATCATGGGTCAAGAGTTATGACTGTCCAAAAATTGTTTCCAATATTCACAAATGTTTTCATTTCAAGTGGAACAAATTTTGTCCCAAAAACTATCAAATTCTTAAATTTTGCATAATCTTATGCAACAATCGTACATTCGGGTTTTGTACAAACTCTTAGGAAATTTTGATGCAAAATAAACTTAAAAATCTCGAACTTCTTACATACATCTCTCGTACGTTCGAGATTCTCTAAACATTTTTTTTTTCCATTTCATTGCCACAGTTTCATTCACTTTAGTTCTACTAAAGAGGAAGTAACAATTCTCACATTTAAAAAAAATATAAAAGGGACTTCACACCAAATTTTCACTGCCAAAAAATATAATAAATAAATATAGTGATTAAATAATCAAATGAAACATTTTTCAATTTGGAGCCACAACGAAATGATATCCTTAGCCAATATATGCACCCACACAAGAGTTGCTAAAATCTTACTACCCATTTATCCCATAGATACAACCAAGTTTATTACGTTCTAAAAACAACAATTTAGAGATGTCCCAAGGGATTTTTAGTGTTTCTTAGATAGTTTTGAAAGAAGTATTGAAAGTGAGAGTTAGGATCATTTATATATCACGGGTAAAGAGTTAAAACCGTCCCAAAACTGTTTCCAATATTCACAAACGTTTTCTTTTCAAGTGGAACAAATTTTGTCCCAAAAACTGTTGAATTTGTAAATTTTGCACAATCTTGTGCAACAGTTGTACATTTGGGTTTCGTACAAACTCTCAGGACATTTTGATGCAAGAGAAACTTGAAAATCTCGTAGGTCTTACATAGAAGTCTAGTGCATAAGAGATTCTCTAAATTTATTTTTTCACATCATTGCCACAGTTTTTGTCACTTTAGCTCCACTAAAGAGGATTTAACATTTCTCACATTAAAAGAAATTTGGATTAGACATCACTTTTTCATACCAAAAAACATAATGAAAATAATATAGTGATCCAATAATCAAACAAAATGTTTTAGAAATTGGAGCCGCAACGAAATCCTTAGACAATATATGCACCCACACAAGAGTTGATAAAAGGTACTACAAATTTATCCTAGGATACAACCAAGTTTATTACGTTCTAAAAATATCAATTTTTTAGAAGGCCCTAAGGAGTTTTAGTTTTTCTTAGAATGTTTTGAATGAAAAAGATATTCAAAGTGAGAGTTACAATCATTTATATATCATGGGTATAGTCTTACAACCATCCAAAAATTGTTTTCAATATTCACAATAGTTTTCATTACAAGTTGTACAACTTTTGGCCCAAAAACTGTCAAATTCATAAATTCTGCATAATCTCGTACAACACTCATACATTCGAGTTTCGTACAACTTTATATTTATTTTGATACAAAAAAACTTGATACTCTTGTACGTCTTATATACAACTCTTGTATGTCCAAGATTCTCTAAACTTTGTTTTTTCATTTGTTTGCCACTTTTTTTGTCACTCTACCTCTACTGAAGAGGAATTAGTGCTTTTTACATTAAAAAAAATTGGGACAAAACATCTCATTTTCTGTATTGAAAAATATAATTAAAAAAAATATAGTAACTCAATAATCAAACAAAGCACTTGATAATTTAGAGCAACAATGAAATGCTTTCCTTAGACAATGTATGCACCCACACACAAGTTGCTTAAAGATTACTATAAATTTATCCCCATAATACAACTAAGTTTATAAGGTAATAAAAATAGCAATTTAGGTGCAGTCCCAAAGGATTTTTTTTTTTTTTTTTTTTTTTTTTTTTTTTTTCTAAGAAAGTTTTGAAAGAGGAAGACATTGAAAGTGAGAGTTAGAATCATTTATAGATCATGGGTGAGAAGGTACAACTCCATAAACTGTTTTCAATATTCACAAACGTTTTCATTTGAAGTGGAACAAATTTTGTCCAAAAAACTGTCAAATTCGTAAATTCTATAGAATCCCCTGCAACATTTACGATCAAGTTTTGTACAAGCTCTCAAGAAATATTGATGCAAATAGGGTTGTAAACAAGCCAAACTTTGCCAAGTAGTGTGTGTTTGAGCTTGGCTTGTCAGTAAAAATCAAATGCTCAAGCTTGGCTTGAGCTCGAGACAAGCCTAAAAACAATGTTTGAACTCGAGCTTGTGAGAATTTCAAAAAGGTTGAGCTTGGCTCGGCTTGGCTTGATTAGTTAGTCAAGCCAAACTCGAGCTTAATATCAAGCTCAAACTTTAGCTCAAGTCAAGCTTTTTAGCTTGGGATCTAAAAAGTTGTATTATCAAATTCTTATATCTCCAAAAATCAAGTAAACAAAAAAAATAAAAATATACTCATTTTATCGTGCTTTTAATTCCACCTGCGATTAGAAATTGTTCAAATTACAACTTTACATAATTCAATCCATCCATTCATCATTCATTGTCTACAGTTTGAGTAATTGTTCAAAATACAATTTTTACATCCACATTTGTCATCTGTGCAACTATAATCTTTACAAATCTAAATAAATTAACATTCCAAAACATTTATGAATAAACAAGAAATCAAATTTAATATCCAAAAACACAAAGCACAAAACAAAGCTAATTACAAAGAAACTATAATATTTTCAATAGCTAGCCACAAAGGACTCTGCACCTTAAGAAAAGAAAAGCACAGCCTCATTTCAAACTATATACCATACTCCCACAACCACAACCACAATCAACTAATTACAATTCTAAGTTATTATCAAACAAATACAAGCAACAAGATTTCTCTAAGTTATATAGAAATTTCATAAACAACCATAACTTGGAAATCAGGATGGTTTTGCAACATCAAACAAACTACAGTGTAAAATAACTATAAAAATATATAAAAATTTTCCAAACATGGAAACCTATGGTGAGTGAAGATTGTGAATGTCATGGAGGTAAAGAGTGAAGACGGTAGTGATGCCAAATACAATGTTGGATGTAGAGCCGTTGCTAGAGCTCTTTGCACACCCACTAGAAACCTTAGATTACATGGTGATTCAGTGAACATAGACTCTAATTCCTCTTCGCTAGCATAAAATTCATCCAAATCTAGGACTCGTTCACCAATAGATGGGATTGCAAAGAGATCTAGGGAAGATTTGGTGGAATTTTTTGACCGAGAGAGAGGGAGAGAGAGAGAGAGAGAGAGAGAGAGAGGTATTCTTCTTTGTGAAAAATTGGGGGAAAAAACTAATGGTAAAAGAGAGAGGTTAAGGCTTCTCAAAGAAGTTTCAGTTTTCTCAAGGTAGCATATAGTTTTAGGTTTCAGAAGATAGACATTGGATAGTGACATTGAGGGTGACAAATAAGAATCTTAGTTTTGATAGAACTAGATTGTGAAGTTAGGCAAAGACTAGAAGTCTAGAAAGACTTACATTTGTAACTGAATAGGAAAGACTTACTATGTATTTCAGAAATTTACAAAGATTGTGGGTGGGAGAATAGCCATACGTGGGCCCACTTGGATTAAAAAAATATGTAACTTATGTCTAAAAGTGTTCCATGGTTAGTTTAGAGGGAGTGTTAAAAAAAATTAGAGGAAAGAAGTGTTGGAAAATATGGCAAACTAAACAATTTTTTATTCAACCATATAAACCCTAAAAAATTAGCAATGACAAAAATAAATAGATAGAGTTAGAAAGATCTCACAAACTATAGAATAACACAAAATGCTTTGTCCTTAAAGGTTGATTTGTACCACCTGGAGTAGAACTCGGTGCGAATGGCTCTCTTGGCCGAACAACCCCCCAGGATTATATTATAGTGATTTTTTCAAGTTGAACACACACTCAAACAAGAAGAACTAAGAACAACCTTATTTGTCTTTCCTTAAAACCAGAAAATTAAGCTGAAATTTCCTGGGAGATAAGCAGAAAAAATAGAGCAGAATAGAGGGAGAGAGACGGTAGTGAGAGCTGGGAAAAAACTAAAGAAAAGAATAGTGGAATAAGGGTTTTATAAGCCAAAGAAGAAAAGGACACATGAGGTGATTGATGGACTCCAATGGTCACCATGCATGCCCAACAGGCAGCACATTAAATGCCCCTAATGGGTTACTTAGTTAATGCCCAATGGGCTAAATAGAGAATGGGTTAGAAAGAAAGAAAGGGAAAAAGACAAAGCCCAAGCCCAAACCCAAAACCAACACCTAGCCCATTATTTCAAGTTATCACTTAAGGAGGATAATGGCTTATGAAAGTTCAAATTGTGTGTAAAACACCTATGAACGTTTAGACCCCCAATTTAAAAATACCAACACAAGCTTATAAACAAACAATATTTGTGCGGAATATGAATATAAGCTAAACCCAAATTGGTAAAACACTCTAATCCATATTTAATCACAACCACAACATCAATTAAATGATAAAGAGTAAGGGAAGTAAGATGCAAACACAAAGATAACACGATGATGTGTTATTGAAGAGGAAACCGAAGTATTCTAGTGTGATACATGAATGAAGTTGGGATACATGAATAGTACAAGACCCTCCAAGCCTAATCTACCCAGTGCACCTAAGCCCTCCATACTTCTTGCTCCAACAAGGTTACGCTGAATCTTGTCTTCTCTAGCTTACCGGATTCCGCAATAGCCCATTGCATCAACCGAAATGAATTGGTCCCTTCTGAACTGCTTCCCAAGTTCCAAAATACCTCCTCACTGATATGGGTATGGTGAGCTAAAGATTTGGCTAAATGTACCTCTCAAGGATATGTCAATGGAGAAGGTGAGAGTAGAGGAATTTAGAGAATCAAAGGATGAAGATTGTGGATGAGTCAATCTTGTTTTTCTCTAGGGTTTCTCTCTCAAAATTCCCTCTGGAAGCTCTTTACATTTAGTGGGTATAAGGGTATTTATAGTAGGGAGTATGAGGAATGCAAAAAGACACATTTCAACCAAATAAGGCATTCTGGTGACTTGACCTCGCGACTAGAACGAGTCGCGAGCTAACTGCTTGGCCAGACTGGAAGTTTTGTTCTGTAGTGCTACAGTTGGTGTGACCCTTCAGCTCCCTTGCATGCTTCACATGTGTGCCACCTTTGGCAACTTGCCAGTCACGAGATCCAGTCGCGAGGCCCTTCTTGAGTGCACACATTTGAGTTTTCTTCACACTCTCTCACATATTACCCTTACATGAATCACACCTAAATACAAGGTATCTAATTGCTAATATTACAAGCAAATTTGGCAGGGAATAAAGCCAACATATGATTGAATAAATTCAACCTTACAATCTCCCCCTTTGGCTATTCCGTGACAAAACCTTAAAACAAACTCTAGACTTAACATGTGAGTTGGGAACAGTTACCAAAACTCACTCACACCTAACTCTAGAAACTGTGAAGCTCTTGAACCATACGAACAAGTATTTCTTGAAAACAACAATACAGGATGATCATTGTAAGCAGAAATCTTGAAATGCATATGGAGCAAGCACAATGCGATCAAGTAGTAAAGATTAAAGTAGTAAAGCATGACTTGACCAAACAGGAACAACCACTATAAATAGTGATCACAATGAACATTCACACAAGGAATGAACATCCGGACATGCAAGCTAATAAGCTCAATGCAAAGTATCGTTTGCATGTCCAACACTCAACTGATACAAAAACTCAGAGTAATTGCATCAAGGATATAAAATCCAATAAGGGCACAAGAGTGAAGTACTAAAGAAAATGCATAACATTAACTAAAAATATTGAGCTACAAAGCAAAGGTACAAATAAAAAAGGTACTGAATAGAAACTGAAATAAATAAACCAAAGTACCAAACACCTTTAAGATAAGAGCACTGTAACCATCCAATAGTTATAAAAACTATAAACAACAAAAACCATAAACAGATGATGCTCCCCCTCAAGAGCTACTCCTAATCCATATCTCCCTCTTTTTGACCAGAATGGCCAAAGGGTTAGGGCTGTTCGGCGAAACTATCAAACTTGGCTGAAAGCAAGTTAATCTGGTCTTGGATAGCAGTTAGCCTGTCAAATTGTTCATTTTGGACATCTTGCAGGCCATTAATCCTCTCTAGGATGATCTGAAATGCATCTGGAGGTACTTTAGAAGATGTTGAAGCTCGGCTCCTTCTACCACGGTTTCGTGAGCTTGAGGGCTGTCCTTCTACTTTTGTCTCAGTGTCCATAGGTTCTCCTTGTGCTTGACCAACCTCCTCTTCATCACCCGAAAGACGAACTTTGCTTCATGCAATTGTTAGAGCATTTATAGCCAGAGGGGTAGACAAGAGAATGATATCTTGGGGAATTTTCACACCTTTTGCATGAAAGAGCCTCATGAGTAGATTAGGGAGAATTAGCTTTGGCCTTGAGGTTGTTCTTGTTTCATTAGCAATAATGCAGAAGGCATGAGCACTAATATTAATGTAAGTGTTCTCCCAAAGCTCCATTAGAAAAATAGCTCTAGCATTATTGATGGTGGTCATCTTCTTCATCGGGTATATATTGAACTTCATAATTAAGGTGAGACATCTAAGGTCCGGTGGACAAACAGTTGTGTTGAGACATCTTCCTTCTCGAACCCCACCAATATGCGATTGAACCGTCTCTATGGAGAGCATTCTATCCTTGTAGAATCATGCTCTAGATCCTCAAAACCAAGAACATTATCAATATCCTCCAAGTCAATGGTGAACTCATGGCCTCTAATCCAACAATCAATTTCATCCTTTCGCAAGATTGCGTTGGCATAGAATTCATAGATCAACGGGTCACACACTCCAGGGAGATCACTAAGGAGCTTGTCCCAACCTCTATCTTGAAAACAACCTGGGATAAAGTAATCCTTCAAATCCACCAAGTCCACAAATCGTTCTTGAATAATTGGAGCCTTCTTGAAGAACTGATTGTATCTTTCAAAGTGTTGGGTAGAGCGGAACCAAGTATTGTCCATTTTCTTCCTTTTGTCGACACGATATGCAGTAGTCTTCTTCTTTGGAGTCATCTGCAAAGACATAGCAGCAAAGACCACAAGAACATAATGCAGCATATGGTAACACCAAACATTAGCAACAAGTTACTAGCAATCAAATGGACTTAGAATTAGGTCAAAGATTTAAACTAAAACATAGTTCAAAAGCAACTAGACATGAGAGAACACATAGCATCAAGGCACAACAGAGATTTGGCATTAATTTCTCAATTATATCAAATAGTGTGTGTGTCCAAATATCACCATGTACAGCCTAGGGCAGAATGCAAAACACAGAACCAGAGATCCGTATTGCACATATTGTATTCCAAGAACACCCTTCAATCATTGTATTCCATGAAATCCTCAAAAACACAAGAAGGTGTTGATGAGGCATTTACCCATGGGTATAATATGCACAACACAATACAAACAGGGAATACTACTCAAGGATGAGAAGCAAACATGACAATATGTATAATAAGCAGCATACTATCAAAACCAACAAAACCCATTCATTAAACTCAACAAAATATACCCAAACTGTATTCGAATATCATATTTTTCAAAACTCAACAAAAACACAAAATCCAAGAAATCAAAGGTTTGAAACATGAAATACTTTGAGAAAAATAGAGAGCCCATACCTTTTCTTGAAGATTGGTGAAGAGATGATGAAGAAAAATGGAGTTTCTAAGAGTGAACACAGTGTGTTTCGAAGAGGGAGACAATGAACAGTCAAAATATGTGAGGGAAAACTGAAAAGTCTTTTGAAAACTGTCCTGAAAAAGACCCTTAATGTGCAAAACACACGTTTTTCGCGACTGGAGTGAGTCGCGAACAAGTTGCCAAAAACCCATGTGACAAAATTTGAAAATTTTGTCTAAATGTTTTTCGCAACTGGAAGGTCCATTCGCAAGTAAGTCGCGACAAGAGTTGCCAAACATTTTGAGTAAACCTCGCGACTGGAGCTTCCACTCGCGAACCAGTCACCAACATGAGTCGCGAAAATCCTAAAACTCAGATTTTTGAAATTTTTCTAAGTGTACCTCTCAAGGATATGTCAATGGAGAGGGTGAGAGTATAGGAATTTGGAGAATCAAAGGATGAAGATTGTGGATGAGTCAATCTTGTTTTTCTCTAGGGTTTCTCTCTCAAAATTCTCTCTGGAAGCTTTCTACATTTCCTGGGAATAAGGGTATTTATAGTAGGGAGTATGAGGAATGCGAAAAGACATGTTTCAACCAAACATGGCATTCTGGTGACTTGACCTCGCGATTGGAACGAGTCGCGAGTTTGAGTCGCGAGATAACTGCCTGGCCAGACTGGAAGTTTTGTCCTGTAGTGCTACAGCTGGCGTGACCCTTCAGCTCCCTTGCATGCTTCACACGTGTGCCACCTTTGGTGACTTGCCAGTCGCGAGCCAGTTGTGAGATCTAGTCGCGAGGCCCTTCTTGAGTGCACACATTTGAGTTTTCTTCACACTCTCTCACACACTACCCTTACATGAATCCCACCTAAATATAGGGTATCTAATTGCTAATATTACAAGCAAATTTGGTATGAAATAAAGATAACATATGATTGAATAAATTCAACCTTACAACTTATAAACCTATAACTTGGTTCACTCCTAACCAATGTGGGACACAAAGCAAAGACTTAGTATTTGAAACACACCCACTCTAACAAGAAGAAAAATTAATAGGTGGTGGTAAGTGGTCTCATGTGGACTATGTTATTATTAAGATATGTGTAATGTCATTATAATGAGTTTATTTAGTAAAAATATATCAAGCTTTTTATCAAGCTATAAACGAGCCTAAGCTCGGCTTGTTTTGTATTGAGCCTTATTGTTCACAAGCTTGTTCATGAACAATTTTTTTTTGCTTGGGCTCAGCTTGTTTATTAAACAAGCCAAAAACTAAGGCTCAAGCTTGACTTCTTTATAAACAAATGAAAATGAACGAGCTTTTTATCGAGTTGAGTCCGAATTGTTTATGAACAGCTTGGTTCGTTTACAGCCTTATTTATCTTAGACTAGCCTTTTGGTTTGTGTCCTTTAACCTCCTTTTTTCCTTTGTGTTCATTATCATGAACTTGATGCTTTTAATACTTTTGAGCATTATAAGTACACTTATTACCTATTTGGAAATATATATGTAGTGATGTGAGGTTTGGAGTTTGTGAGTTGGTGTTATGTTAAAGAATAGAAAATAACTTGTAAATTGAGGGAAAAATAGAGGAAGCGGGCTGGGCACATGCTGTTGGAGGTTGGGTTTGGGGTTTTGTCAATCTAACCAAATCCATCATAGTCATAATAAATAACTCAGCCCAAGGCCATAGGGGTGGGCTTAAGAAGTCTGGTTGGGCACAATTCTGTCAGACCTGGACCAAAATAAAGGGGCTTATATTGAACATTTAATTATGTAAGCGCATTGTTTAAGAAGATATTGTAATTTAGACAATTGGACCTAACATTTCAACATTATCATCAGGAGTGGACGTCATTAGTTGAAACTTTCTTAAAAAAAAAAAAAAAAAAAAAAAACTATTCAAAATGGCAAAGAATAAGACCAAATGAGAAAAAGAAGATTTTTATTCAATGATGCGTGAGCATAAGAAAAAGGAGCCAATTCGAAAAAAGTTAAATCCATAGTTTAGATCATCCAATGAACTAGAAATTTTGAATGTCACATTCACTTCCAATACTCATGTATCTCAATTTCAAATTTCATGAGGACTGTATAATATTTTCCGATACTCATGTATCTCAATTTCAAATTAAATTTCATGAGGACTGTATAATATTTTTGGTTTGTTGGATTGCTAATTTAGGGTAACTTAGTATTAAGTCCATAAACCAAACTAGATGAAGCCCACAAAATTGTAGGTTGTGGATTCACATATTTATAAAGTTTTTCAGTTTTTTTGAAATTAAGAAATTGAAAAATAATAATAATAACATCTAAAACGGCATTGTTTTGGTAAGTGGATGGCATCAACTAACAAAACACTAACGGAGGACTCAATTGGGAATGAACGAAACTTAAAGGACTGAAATGATAAAACCCAAACTTAGAGGACTGAAATGAAAAAAGTGTGAAACTTAGGGTCTGTTTGGATATAACTTATTTTGCTGAAATTGAAAACACTACAGCAAAATAATTTTTAAATGTGTGAATAGTGCCGTGAGACCTATTTTTAATGAAAAAGTTGCTGAAAAGTGAAGTTTGTGGGTCCCATAAACAGTACACAGGACCCACAAACTGATGAAAAGTAGCTGAAAAGTCAGAAATATACGACTACTATTCATGAACAGTAGCCGTTTGTCCCCCTGAAACGCGTGCTGCAGAAGAAGAAAAAAAAAAAAAACGTAGGAAACGCCAGATGCAGTAAACGCAACGTGTATCCAAATGGATACTTAGAAGGTGAGTTTTGCATTTTAGCCTAAAATAATCTATAGCTGAATGAAATCAACAAAATAAATCAGAGTAGCCGTAGGATATGGTGGAAGCCATTAGGACAAATAACTTTAGCATATAATATATTTGGAATCAGACAGTGATAATAACAAAAATTTCAAAATAGTCAAAAGGATGACCAAATCAATTAGATATATAAATTGGAAAGGGCAATATAAATATTTTGTAACAACAGTGAGAGTTAGTGGGGGAGTTGACATTATATATACACACGTATAGCGTATAAGGTTAGGTTTAAGATACGCTTAGTGTAACTCTAAATAAAATTATACCACTTAATAAATTGTTATAAAATTTATATTTTAAAAATCCCAACATTAAATTACATGTTCTACATATTCTTAACATTCATGTCAATTAGATGTTATTTATCATTTGATCCATAAAGTCATCTTTTATGCATTATTTTAAATTACAAAAACTTGAATTTAAATTTTTGATTGATGGCATGACTATTAATTTTTGAACACCTTGAAATTTTGCAAGTAAATAGAATATATAAAGATAATGTAATCTAATGGTGGATTTGTCAAAATTCACATCCAATTAATATAAATATATATATATATATATATATTTAAGCCCATTTCATATTAAATTTTGTAACATCAAAATTATGAGCCTAATTTTTTGATATATTTTTTTATTGAAATTCATAGATAATAAAAACATATTATATCTTTCTCTGAAGTCTCTTCCACAAAGTTTTTGGGGAGCTTTGCCTCTTCAGATGTTCTTACCACCCAAAGAAGTAGCTGTTGCTCATTCTCAAACCCCAAGCTAGTTCTTCCATTTGCTCAGCATTAAGAACGGCCAAACTCCCGAAAGATACATAAATAACAGATCCTTTTGCATGATCATTTAGCCATTTCATGCAAGCATCGCTGTTAGGTTCGAAGATGCAGAAACCATAGTCTTTGTCATCTTCAATCCGCTTGTCTAAGTACATAGATGGTATGGTTGGTCCTATAGTTCTCAATGGCCATATCTCTGTCATCCAATCCACTACCTACAAACAATTTTATCATACAAATTAAGCATAAAAGTTTTATTTAATTCAAATAAAAAAGTCAATCAAAAAAGAAAAGGAAACAGGAAAGTAACAGTATACAGCCTCAGTTTATTTGCTTAATTACCTCTGGCTCCAGCTCATATAACGTGTTGCAAAGGACCCAATCAGCTTTATCAACATTGGAAAATTGGCTCGCAAGCATATCAAAGAAAGCTGGATAGGTGTTTAAATCATAAATTAAAGATGGCATGTCCTGAGGTTGAAGTGGTGGCAACCCTGGAAGCAAAATTTCTGGCTCTGAAAGAGGGAGTTTGAGCAACCCCTTATGGACATGGTAGTATATATTATAAACAGCACAAGATTGAGTGAAAAAAACAGCACCAACTAAGCCAAACTTTTTGGCTACGTCGGAGCCCAAGACAAGAAAGCATCATAAACAATACAATCAACAGGGTTGCCTGAACTAGAACTAGAAAGCTTCTCAAGGAGCTCAGCCAGAGTTTGTGACCCCACTTGCCAAAATCGCTCCAAATAGGCCTGGATGCTCTCTGCATGAGCAAACCCACCTTCATCAAAGCCATCAGAGATGGTCTCTAGGGCAATGGAGCTGGCTTCTTTGTGAATGGTTTTGGACATGGAGCGTGTGGTAACTAGAGTAACTTTGACTCCTTTGTGCTCCAAACGCTTGGAGAACTCGAGCATAGGATTAAGGTGGCGTTGGGTTGGATAGGATAACACCAAACAATGAGCTTTGTAGGCATTATTCGTTTCCTTCTCCATTTCTGCTAGCTAACACAGGTTATAACTTTGAGCTGTGTTTTAAGTTGTGTTGAGAGAGTGATAAATATGAACATGAAGTGATCAATTTGTATACGGAATTCTGTGGTGGTGGGTCGTCGCTTTTCTTTTATGAAAATATACATTCTCATTCAAAGTACTAAATACGGATTAACACAGAGAGCCAGGGAGGGATCACGCCATCCAAAAAATTGTATTTTACAATATGAACACTAAAATGCAAGCTTTATCCGGACTTTTTTTTTTTGAGAAGAAGCAGCTTTATCCGGACTTGGATTCTTAAATTTTTATACAATCTTGCTATAGTGTCCTTTTAAATTTAGAAACCACTGTAGTAAGATTGTTAAAATAAATTTTTTTTTTATTCACTCTCTCTCTTCTGAATCTCTCTTTTAATATGTTATATATTATTTTAATGTGTAGATATGTTATTTTAATGAGTTAAATAGGAAAATAAAAGTTGGGATGTTGAATGTGTTGTAAAGTAGTATGGTATAATTAATAAAGTAGCTTTTAAAATGATAAAATGAAATTTTTTAAAGAAACCGGATGTAAATGCTCTTATTAAGGCAGTCCCAAGTCCTAACTCTCTAATGATGTATGGTTTAACTCAGACGTAAAAGGGACTAAGAGCATTCGCACTGGGATTGCAAATGCCAAATATAAGGTGGGTTTGGCATTTTAAGCCCAAAAGACCTCAACATCTGGAATTGTAAAAAGGTAGAATTGTAAAAAATTTTGGAATTGTGCTACAGTACAATTCTACCTTTAGAATTATACTGTAGCACAATTCTAAACTTAAATAATAATATTTGATTCTCTCTCTCTCCTACTTTTTATTAAACAATTCTGAATTGGTTCTCTCTCTCTCTCTCTCATTATTTCTCTGCTCTCTTCCTTCTCTCTTCAGACCCAAAACCCATAGCCACCACACCACGGCGAGCGACCACTCCCATTGTTTATTCTCTTTCTCGTTGTAGATTGGCCTGGCTGACGGCGGTGACGTGGCTTGCTTTTTCTCTCTTTGGTTGATGGCAGCGACATGGATCGGTGCGGTTGCGGGTTTGGGTTCGACGTGGTGGTTGATCGAGTGGGTCGAGATTGTCGAGCAGTGGAGATAGGCGTGGTTCGTGAGTTTTGATCGGCGTGGTTCGTGGGTTTTGATTGGTGGTGGAGATCGGCGTGGTTCATGGGTTTTGATTGAGCAGTGGAGATCGGGTTGGTCATGACTGGGTTGGTTTGGTGGTGATGTGTTGATAGTGTGGTGGTGGTGTGGTGATTGATGATGGTGGAGCCGTGGAGATGGGGGTTGTCGTGGGTGGTGAAGGGGTAGGTTTGCTGGTATGGGTCGGGGTTTGCTGTCATGGGTGTGGGTTTGGGTTTGCCATGGGTCTGGGTCTGGGTTTGCCGCTGTGGGTTGCTGTTTTTTGTTTTTTTTGTTTTTTTTGGTTGATGGTAGATTATGGGTTGCAAATGGTGGTGGTGTCAGGTGTGTCTAGTGCAGTGGTGGTGGGCATGTGGTGACGGTGGTTTCAGTAAATTTGTGGTTGTTGTTGAACAGAAAGAATGAGAGAGAAAGAATAAATAATGTGTTGTATTGTAAATGATAGTTAAGATCAAGTGTAGTATTGTAAATGATAGTGATTGGAGGATATATTATTTTATTGTGTAGAAATATTATTTTAATGAGTAGAATAGGAAAATAAAAGTTGGGATGTTGGGAGTATTGTAAAATGGTATAGTATAAATGATAAAGTAGATTTTGAGATGGTAAAATAGAATAGTTTGTAGATATTGGATGCGAATGCTCTAACGGGCCCAGAATTTTTTGAAAAAAGATAGCAATAGTACATATATTTAATGAATATATTGAGCTTAAAATAATTATTTTTGGTCCCTCCTCTCAAGAAGTTACAAGCTTGCCATGAAAATGACAAATGGGTGAGTTTTTTTTTTTTTTTGAAAAAATGGCGATTTTAAAAATTGTGGGATGAAATTTGGGCTTTCTAAAAAAGTTAAGCAATTGGTAAAGTTGTCAAAAAGTAGTTTTTGAAAAAGCTAAGTATTCGGTTAATACTTATAAAAGTGGCAACTTGAGTTGTAAATTACCAAAAATGATAAGAAAAAAAAAAAAAAATATATATATATATATATATATATATTAATAGTCAAAACTTAGAGCAAATCTAATTAGATTGCAATTGGATTCTCAATTTTGTGCCATATGTCTCATCTAATTTTAAAGAGTTCAAATCCAATTAGATTCCAAATTGGATTTCAATTTGAGTCCAATTTTGCGCTACGTGTCCATCATTACATATTTTAGAAATGCATGTATGGTTTAAACAAGATGCAAGCTAATATCATGTGTAATTATTATTATTATTATTATTAATGATTTCTCACTAGTAATTGACTCTTTTAAATTTTCTTAGAGTGGAATGCACCATCATTATTTTTAAACTTAATAATTTTGGTTGTATAAATCTTTGAAATAAGTTTTTATTGAGACTTATATTTTTCTTTCTGTAATTATTATACTCATTATTATTGATAGTAACGACTTTTTTCAAATTATTTTTTCCCTTCATGAAAGTTATGCACACAATCTTTTCACAAAAACTTCACAATAAAGTCTATATAAAAAATTTTTAATGGTAGATAAAATGATAATAATATCAGTAGTAGATCCAGATGAGAATCAATAACAACTTGTTTTGAAAACTTTTTTATGAAATTGTTAAGAAAATATGTATTGTGTGAGTAGCACTATTTTTTTCTAAAGAGGAATAGCACTAATTTAAAAAAAAAAAATTAGGGAGATGTAGGAACCAAGTATAAGACTTCTGGGCCTTAAATCACTTAGGCTCACAATTTATTTGTAGTGGGCTTGAGGATTTCCTACTATGGGTCGTTCTCGGCAGAGAGACTCAAAGCAACACTCAGTTGATACTCTCTCACTTTACTGTTTTCTCTCGATTTTTCTGAACCCCTTCTTCTCCCAACTTTCTTCTATTTATAATTAAGGTTAGTGGGGAGATTATGATTACAGTCACCGTTAGTGCTACTGAAGGTCCAATATTATCTGGTTAAAGTGGATGTTTAGGTGAGAGGGCGGTGCAGCATTTATGGTCTTGGAACTTGGTTCCATCTTGACCGATTATGTTCGGCAACTCAGTTTCCCGTGCATATCACATTCTCCCGGGCACGGCTCATATACTTGCCCGGTAACATTTAACCGATCACCTCTTGGAATTCAATACCCAAAACTTATTTGTACATTAAGGAAGTTTCAAGAAGGGCGCAGGGTAACTGGACCTTTCTGCTGGGCCTGTGCCCAAGGCCGGTATGGGCCTGGGCCCATGGCCTGTATGGGCCTGGGATCTCGGTGCAGGCCCAGGGCCTGTATGGGCCTGGGATCTCGGTGCCGTACAGGAGACAATAAAATGTCACAATATTTTCACAATACTCTTTATTTTTAGTTGTGATCAATCCTAGTCTAATATTTTATTAATTTATTAAATTTTCTTTTGACATATGAAATATTTGACTACTCAACTATTATAAAAGATATTGTGATAATTTATTGTGTACTAACCATTGTTATTAATTCCGTTCCGTTCCGGCCAGAACGGACAGAATTTTTCGTGCCGGCATGAAGACCGGAACCGGAAACCCCCCTGTTCCACCTCGGGCCAGATTTCGGGGTGTTTCGGCCCGTTTCGGCCGTTCCGGCCGATTCCGGCCAATTTCGGCCGGTACGAAAATTTCGGCCGGTACGTGATTCTGAGTAAAAAAAAAAAAAAAAAAAAAAAAAAGGAGGCAAACGACGCCGTTTTGGACTTGAGTAAAATACCTAGCTCAGACCCTTTTCTTCTTTCATTCGTTCACTCTCACTTCACTTTCACTCTCACTTTCACTCTTAAATCCTCACTGTTGTCGTCCTCGTCCCACCGCCGTGTCCTCACTGCCGTTGCTCAGCTGTCTCTGACTTTCTCACAGTCTCACTCTCTCGGATTGAACAGCCAAGGTATTCTTTCTCTACTCTCACTCTCTCGGATTCAACCTTCAGTTCAGCTTCAGCCAATTTTTTTTTTTTTTTTTTCCTTATGATTTGCTTTGTGGTTAAGACTTAAGATTTAATGTTACTAAAATATTAGATATGTGATTTGTTGGTTAAGATATGTGATTGAACAAATTGGGGATGAGAAATATTACTCTCACTCTCTCGGATTGGAGCTTCAGTTTAGCCAAATCATTATTTTTTTTTTCTTATGATTTGTTTTGTGGTTAAGATTTAAGAACTTACTAAGATATTAGATATGTGATTTGTTTGTTAAGTTATGTGATTGAACAAATTGGGTAAACTGCATAAATTGGGTAAACTGCATAAATTAGTTAAACCATGTTTAGTTTTTTTCTTAACTTGATTTATTTGTTCATTAACTACATATGCCTGTTCATGCATTTGATTGAATTTCATTTCATTTCATTGAACAGTAAATTATGGCTCATCATAGTTCAGGGGATCCCGCATGGGCTCATGCCCGTGTAGGTGCTTCCTCTGCTTCTGTGGCCTCTGCCCCTGCAAGATCAGATGATCCCGCTTGGGCTCATGCTCGTGCAGTGCCTAATGCAAAAAATAACACTATATGTTTGCATTGTAATAAGTTGATTAAAGGGGGTGGTATTACTAGACTTAAGTATCATCTTGCTGGGATTAGGGGTCAAGTTGAACCATGTAAAAAGGCTTCATCTGATATTAGGTTTCAAATGAAACAAATGATTGAAGACTTGAAAAAATCTAAACAAACTAAAAAGAGGATTCAATTAGAAATTGGGAACCCATATGATATTGATGAGGAGGATGATGAGGAGGAGGAGGATGATGAGGTTAGGATTGTTGAAAAGAGTCCCCCTCAAACATTAGGTAAACGAAAATCTAGGGGAAAGGATGTTGACAATGATGTGAGTCAAATAAGAGGAAAGAAGAAAATTAAGAGTTATTTTGCTCCTAGAACAACCCCCGGTGCTCAACCCTCTATAAGAAGTGCTTTGGCTACAAAAGCAATGATTGATAATGCAAAAATGAGTGTGGCAAGATGGTGGTATCATTCTAATGTACCCTTTTATGCATCTCAGTCACCTTATTATCAACCTATGATTGATTCCGTTGCTGCTATTGGGCCGGGATTTAAGGGGCCTTCTTTTTATGAGTTGAGGGGACCCCTTTTGAAAAATGCTGTCCATGAAGTTAATGATTTTTTGTTAGATATAAAAAATGATTGGAAAGTATATGGCTGTTCACTGATGTCTGATGGGTGGACAAATCAAAAGCAACAACCAATAATGAATTTTTTGGTGTATTGTCCAAGGGGAGCCATGTTCTTAAAATCAATTGACACTTCAGGCCTTACAAAGGATGCTGATACTTTGTTTAATATATTTGATTCTGTTGTTCAAGAAATTGGTGTGGAATATATTGTACAATTGATTACAGATAATGCTTCTGCCTATAAAAAAGCTGGAAAAAAATTACAGCAGAAGTATGGTACTTTGTTTTGGTCTCCTTGTGCAGCTCATTGCATAGACTTGATGTTGGAGAATATTGCTAATCCTAGGTGGTTCCCTCTTATTGATGAAGCAATTAAAAAGGCAAAAAAGATAACAAAGTTCATTTACAACCATGGAGTTGTTTTAGACATGATGAGGCAAGACTTTACAAATGGAAGAGTTATGTCGTCCTGCAATTACAAGGTTTGCCACTAACTTCTTAAGTCTACAAAGCATGCTAAGGTTCAAAAAAGAGCTTAGACAAATGTTCACTTGTGATAAATGGCTTTCATGCCCTCATGCTAAGACTGCCGTTGGGAAGGAGATAAGTAAAATTGTTTTGGAAGATTATGCATTTTGGTCTCAATGCAAGCACATAGTGAAAGTTAGTGAGCCTTTAGTTAGAGTACTTCGTCTTGTTGATGGGGATGAGAAACCTGCTATGGGGTATTGTATGAAGCAATGGACAAAGCAAAAGAGGAAATAAAAAGAAGGTTGAAGAACAAAGTTTCTTTGTATGGACATTATGTTAGAGTTATTGATACTAGATGGGACAAACAACTTCATAGTCCTCTGCATGCAGCAGGTTGCTTTCTTAACCCTGCAATATACTTTAGGCCTTCATTTAAAAGGCAAAATGAAGTTCAAAGAGGGTTGCTAAGTACTCTAATGAGGTTGGTTCCCGATCCTGACATTCAAGACAAAATAAGTTCACAACTTGATGAGTACAAAAAATCAATTGGTGACTTTGGCACATCACTAGCAATTCGCCAACGAGAGAGACTAAATCCAGGTAAACATTAATAATTTAATAGTATTTCCTTTCAATATGTCTATTTATTCTTTATAGTTGTTATTGTAAGATTACATGAGCAATGCTTATTTTACATTTTTATTTGTTATTATAGTTTCATGGTGGGAGCAATTTGGACTTGGAGCTCCAGACTTACAATCATTTGCCATTCGTGTGCTAAGTCAATGTTGTAGTGCAACCGGTTGCGAGAGAAATTGGAGCACATTTGAGTATGTTCACTCAAAGAAGAGAAATAGATTGGAACATAAACGAGTAAATGATTTGGTCTTTGTCCATTATAATTTGAGGCTTCGAGAAAGGTAAATTTATAATCGTTACTCATATGTAAATAAAATGTACTTTTATATAATTATAATTTATAAAATGTTACTAATGTTTAATATTTTCATTGGTAGGAACATTCAAAGGAATAAATATGCAATGGATCCTATAAGCTTGGATAACATTGACTTGATGGGAGATTGGGTGGCTGAAGAACCTACACTTCTTAATCCAGATGACATAAATTGGGATTGCCTTAATGAAGTGAATGTGGAAGAGGATGCTGAATTTGAAACTATTGATGTTGATGACGATGATGATGATGACAACAACAATGAACATGTCTTGACAAATCTTCCAATGGGTGCTAGTAGTTCTTGCGGGAGTTCTTTTGATGATGAATTTGATCCATTTTTCATGGATGATGAGGAGGAGGAGTAGGAATATTATGTTAAATTAATCTTAAATGTTTTTATTGTGTGATATTATATTTGTTTAAGACTTAAGACTTAAGACTAAGTGTATGTTGAATTGATGTTATGTTGAATTGATGTTTAAGACTTAAGACTAAGTGTATGTTGAATTGATGTTATGTTGAATTGATGTTTAAGACTTAAGACTAAGGTTATGTTGAATTGATGTTATGTTGATGTTTAAGACTTAAGAGTTAAGATTAAATGATTTGTATTATTTGATATTTAGTTATTTATTTATTAGAATTGACAATTTTATGTTCTACAAGAATATATATAAATTATTTTTTAGGAACTCCGAAACACCCTGAAACGGTATGCCGAAATCGGCCGGTACCGAAATATTCCGTTCCACTGGGCAAACCGAAACGGGCTCCGAAACGGTATTAATAACTTTGGTACTAACACAATTGTAAATTTTATTTTTATAAATCTCCTTACATGATGTGACACGTATGACGTATACCACTTAACCCACCTTATATTTTTCTTTCTACTCTTTTTTTCTCATCCACCCATTTCTTCCCAATTCCCCAGCAAATATATATCTTTTCTTCCCTTTACCCACCAACATATCTCTTCTACAAGAAGAAGAAGAAGAAGAAGAAGGAGAACATGAAAATAAAAATGCAAGAATCCCAAAGAAGAAGACTTTAGCAGCTGCAAAGGGAGCTCCGTAGATTTGCTCTGGTTTTGTGGCTGCACTGTGTAATCTGTCTTTTAAACAAAGGGGTTAAAATCGGCCGTGGGCAATTTGGGAAATTGGTTAAACCTTTCCTGTGGTAATATTACAAACGAGCTTGTGGCTTTTTGCAATTGCAACTCCCTAGCTACTACACGATCTTGTGGGTCTCCTTCATATTTGGAAAATTGACTTTTTTACAAAGAGCGTTTGCAATACATTACCAAACACGCAGTTTAAATTTTCAGTAAAAAAAGTGTGTTTTGGCTATGCACACAAAACCCAACAGGCACGCTAAAACTACAACGTTAGCAGCATTTATGCATTGCTGTGTTGGCTGGTTCTCACTTTTTCTTCACACATCCACGTAGACCACGCTATTTTTATTTTTATTTTTTTGAGTGCTAAGTTAGCTTGAATACAAATTACAAGCTAAGTTAATGAATTTACTATATATATACAAATTTTTTACTAAAAAACTGACTCAATATGATTGCAAGACATGGGATGGAAATGATGAAACATCTAAAATGAATCAAATAAGTAATGCAATGAAATATTGGAAACATTAGTTTTTATGTAGAATAAAGTCTCGTATCGTCTTTTTTTTTTTTTTTTTTTTTTTTTTTTTTTTTTTTTTTTTTTTTTTTAAGTCTCGTATCTTTACAAGTTAAGAAACTATTCGAATTGCAATTGAATTAACATTATAACTCAAATAGGATTAAACTCTATAAATTATTTATTTAAATATCATTTAACTTAAATTTTTTTAATTGAAAGGGAGATTGTTGCAAAATTTAGTGCAAAATCACTTCAGATAATTTTTATTGTAGTTGCAAGATTTTCCTGGCCCAAATTCGATTGATCAGGCCCTGACCCAAAGCGCAACCCACAATAAATATTTGTAGAGGATGGGTCGAAGAACTTGGTCTCAGTGAGTCTATTCGGTCTGATACATGGACAGCATTGTTGCAGAAAATAAAAACACCAGAATGGATCTCTCACATATAAGTTTATTTCTTTAGTTCCTCATACAGAATTTTTCGTCCCCTTCTCTAAGGGACTCCACTACATTATATAGTTCCCTTCTCTCATCTCAACCCTACACTTGTTGACTATCTAAACACCTACTTGAGTGGCTGTCCCATCAGACGCCTTCATCTCTCCCCATGTGAGTTGCAGAGGCCAAGGCGGTACTGTTCAGGGGTCATTTCCTCATTAATGCGGCCAAGAGGGTGGTTGGGGCGCAATTAATGTGGTGGTAGCTCTCCATGGGATATTTCGGATTTTATTCATTTTATATGTTAGGAGGATGAACTGAAGTGACTGGGGAGAGTTCCTCGTCTGGGCTTCTTGATGTCCGAGGAGGAGTTACTCCTCGAACAGGTTTCCTTGGCGTTTATTGGGATTGAGTAATGCTTCATACGTGGTTTCTCTTCGGACAGGACGCTCCTCGGATGGGCCTGAATTTGGAATAGCCCATTATTTCTGGGCCGGGCCCCACATTAGCCCCTAAAAACTCCGGTTTCTATCTCCCTCCGAGGAGGAAAAAATGGGGTTTTGATATTTGGGAGAGGGTGGAAATAAGGAGAGCATATGGCGCGCGTGCGAACCGTTACTTTTTGACGCGCTACAATTTACGAGGCGCGGCCATTAACTTCTGGAGGCGTTATGTTCCCTCATCCAACGGTGTGGCGCAGATCGAACGGCCATCGTTTTTTTTCTCGTATTTTTAGGCAGGAGCGATTTTTTCTCTCTCCTCCTGGTTATTTAAGACGTCAGAGGGGTTCAGTTCCTTCTTTTTATCTGCGTTTCATAAACCTTAGAGGCTTCCAGAGAACTCCATCGAACCCCAGAGATACACGAACACTTGCGACCGTTACGCCATCGTAGCCGTTTTTGTGAAGCGTTTCGTCCACGAGAGATTCCCAAGCGCCTCATTGAACGTTTTGTGAAGGTACCAGTACATTTCGTTCATCTTGCTGTTTCAATTTCCTCCTCGGACTTTACTTTTTTTTTTTTCTGAGTCTTTACTTTTGTTCCCCGGTTCAGTCCAGATGGGTAGATTTGAGAAATTAGTAAACACCCCCGCCGCTATGGAGGCCTTTAGGGCTAAATATCACATTCCCCCGGGGGTTGGGCTGCGGTACTGTCCTCTTGAAGGAATATTGACAGATAGGCGTGAGGGAGAAGTCGTTATCCCCATGATTGCTTTCATAGAGGGAGGGATGACACTTCCCATGCGTAGGATTACAAGGGAGTACTTGTTCAACCATAGGTTGACGCCGTACCAGTGTGCCCCGAATATGTTCAAGATACTAGGCTGTGTAGATGTCTTAAACGAGCGGATGAATCTAGGCCTTACTTGGCACGATGTGGCTTATCTGTACGAATGTCATCGCCTCGGGGATGAGGGGTATTATCTTAAATCCCGGAACGAGGACGTTAGGTTGATCTCTTGTCTCCCAATATCCAATAAGACAGTGAAGAATGATTTCCTTATTGCTTCTGGGGAGTGGTTCGACGGTATTCATTGTCCAACTCGGGCAGGAAACCCAGGTGCGGCGTCTCTAGGATCGGTCCCTTTTGGGATAGGATTTAGCATTGAGGGGTTACACTTTTTGCTTTCTTTATAATTGGAAGATTTCGTGGACTAATCCCCTTTTCCTTGATTGTTTGCAGATAAAATTCACGTCGCCCCTCGGCTAAACTTTGTGAACGTGCCAGCGCTGAACTACCTTCTTAGGTCGGAGATCTACGTTTCCGAGGACGGGCAGTTGCGTGCTGCCCATTTGGTTCTGGGCTATCAACCCCTGAGCAGCTCCTTCCAGGCTATCGGTCACGCCATAAGGGCTGGTAGTCCGAGGTTGGCTAGGATTGACGTGTCCAGGGACGGGCTCCTAGCTGAACACGATCTGCCACCAGTTGTGTTGCCCGGTGTTAGAGATCCCTACTTGGCAGAGCAGCTACCTCCGCCAAACGAGCCTGGTGCTACCATTCAGGTTGAAGAGGAAGCCGAATCATCTCGTATTTCCCTTGAGGCAGAGATAGACGAGTTTTATTTTGAGGAGGAAGTTCAACAGACCCCCCTGGTGGAATTTTCTGATCCCGAAGGAGAGCGGGACCGACATTCTGCAGTTGGTGTTCCTTCCATCGTTATCTGCTCGGACGATACTTCGGACGAGGAGATAGAGCCCATGGCAGAAAAAGGAAAAACTCTAAAGGAGCTGATGGCCTCCCGAGGGAAAGGCCGATTGTCGAAAGGACAGTCCTCGAAGGCGCCAACTCCACCACAGGGCAAGACCCTCCCTCCTGTGGCTCCTACGGACACCTCAGACCTTGGCCTTAAGGTTAATCCGGATTTAAAGAAGAAAAGGCCGGCCGACACTCCCGAGGAGGGCGAGGTGGTTGCCCAGCCGACCAAGCAACAAAAAACCACTCGCGCGCCAAAGAGCAGAAGGACAACTCCTCGGAAAGTCGAGACGAGGAGACTCTTGCGGAGGTACGTGCTACCCCGCGTGTATGGGGCCCCAGATTGGAGCTGGATGGGGTGGCCATTCCCTACAATGCTTCGATCCGAGAGTACAATCGAGGCCGGGCGGGCTACGTGGCCGAGGCCTTAGAGCAGCCCCTACTCCTTCCTCGGGATATGGAGGCTTATAGGCGGTTCTCTCAGCCCGAGATCTTCCTATCCCTTAAAAGGGATCTCGCGATGGTAAGTAATCCTTTTACTGTTTCATTAATTTATTTGACCTTAGATTACAACAATCTTGTTTCGTTTGTAGATTACCCAGCAGGTATTCGTGGCTGAGGAATTTTGCCGTGGTAACAGTAGTCGGGCTGAGGTCGAGAACCAGGCGCGAGCGGAGGTGGAGAAAACCTTGGGGTCCCTCCAGCACGATTACGCTGAACTCATGGACAAGTTCAAGGAGTCGGAGAACCGGCGCAAGTCTGTAGAGGCTGGTTTGAAGAGTGCTGAGGCCCAGGCGGAGGACTAGCGCAAGGAGCTATTCTCGACCCAGATTAACCTTGCCACCGAGAAACAGGCAATGCAGGATCTCAAGACCGCTCTGCAAAGGGTCGAGGATGAGCTGCGACGGGTCAAAGAGGAGGCCCAACTGATTCAAGAGGCCACAGAGGCTGAGAAGAGTGCCGCACGCCAGCTCGGGGCCGAAGAGACGGAGGCCAGGCTATCCGAGGAGATCCCCGAGGTATGCCGGGAGTATTGCGATATCTCATGGTCTCGTGCCCTCGACGTTGCAGGAGTTCCTGCTGACTCGGCGCTGAGACTGCCCGAGAGCATTTTCTATCCTAAAGAGATCCGAGCGCATCTTGATGGTGTCCAAGCTGCCTCTGAGCAGGATCTGGCGACGCCTGATGCTGTCCTTGTGCCCGATATGGCGAATGATCCCGTCGTAGACTCTACCATCGAGGTTCCGCCTCCTCAGCCCGAGCAGAAAGGAGATCCTCCTGCTGAGGCTTAGCCTTCTAGGCTTTTGATCTTTGTACTCTTTCCTTTTTTTTGACCGAGAGTCGTCCTATTTTCCCGCTCTTTTGTAAGGACCTCTCCTTCTAATGTACTCGGAATATTAATATAAAATGTTCGTTTTGCTTACTATGGATGCACGTCAGTAGCGCTCTTCTTTAAACATTTGCAACTATGTAGATACAGATAAACGGTCAAGATAAAATGGGTTTTTGGGCTGCGCATCTGAGGGTTGCGATGGTGCCAGACTGCGCGCGCGTATTAAAATGGTTTCCTTTAAGTAATGATCTCCCAATCTACCATAAGCAATAATTTCCCCCAAGTCTGTGACCCGAGGAGCCATGCAGGACTTAGGTTCTGTTTAAAGCTATGAATAGTTGTCTTAAGTATTAATTTCCCCTTAGTCTGTGGTCCGTGGAGCCATGCAGGACTAGGTTCTGCTTTTAAAAACTTATAAGCAATAATTTCCCCCAAGTCTGTGGCCCGAGGAGCCATGCAGGACTTAGGTTCTGTTTAAAACTATGAATAGTTGTCTTAAGTATTAATTTCCCCTTAGTCTGTGGTCCGTGGAGCCATGCAGGACTAGGTTCTGTTTAAAACTTATAAGTAATAATTTCCCCCAAGTCTGTGGTTCCGAGAAGCCAGTAGGGACTTGAGTTCTGTTTAAAAACTTAGAATAGTGCCCTAAGGGTATTAATTTCCCCTTAGTCTGTGGTTCGTGGAGCCATGCAGGACTAGGTTCTGTTTAAAACTTATGAGTAATAATTTCCCCCAAGTCTGTGGTCCGAGGAGCCATGCAGGACTTGGGTTCTATTTAAAACTATGAATAGTTTCCTTAAGTATTAATTTCCCCTTAGTCTGTGGTCCGTGGAGCCATGCAGGACTAGGTTCTGTTTAAAACTTATGAGTAATAATTTCCCCCAAGTCTGTGGTCCGAGGATCCATGCAGGACTTGGGTTCTGTTTAAAACTATGAATAGTTGCCTTAAGTATTAATTTCCCCTTAGTCTGTGGTCCGTGGAGCCATGCAGGACTAGGTTCTGTTTAAAACTTATGAGTAAATAATTTCCCCCAAGTCTGTGGTCCGAGGAGCCATGCAGGACTTGGGTTCTGTTTAAAACTATGAATAGTTGCCTTAAGTATTAATTTCCCCTTAGTCTGTGGTGCGGGGAGCCATGCAGGACTAGGTTCTGTTTAAAACTTATGAGTAATAATTTCCCCCAAGTCTGTGGTCCGAGGAGCCATGCAGGACTTGGGTTCTGTTTAAAACTATGAATAGTTGCCTTAAGTATTAATTTCCCCTTAGTCTGTGGTCCGGGGAGCCATGTAGGACTAGGTTCTGTTTTAAACTTATATGAATAATAATTCCCCCAAGTCTGTGGTCCGAGGAGCCATGCAGGACTTGGGTTCTGTTTAAAACTATGAATAGTTGGCCTAAGTATTAATTTCCCCTTTAGTCTGTGGTCCAGTGGACCATGCAGGACTAGGTTCTGTTTTAAACTTATGAGTAAAATTTCCCCCAAGTCTGTGGTCCGAGACCATGGCCAGGACTTGGTTCTGTTTTAAAACTATGAATAGTTGCCTTAAGTATTAATTCCCCTTAGTACCTGTTGGTCCGTGGAGCCATGCAGGACTAGGTTCTGTTTAAAACTTATATGAGTAATAATTTCCCCCAAGTCTGTGGTCCGAGGAGCCATGCAGGACTTGGGTTCTGTTTAAAACTATGAATAGTTGCCTTAAGTATTAATTTTCCCTTAGGCTGTGGTCCGTGGAGCCATGCAGGATTAGGTTCTGTTTAAAACTTATGAGTAATAATTTCCCCCAAGTCTGTGGTCCGAGGGGCCATGCAGGACTTGGGTTCTGTTTAAAACTATGAATAGTTGCCTTAAGTATTAATTTCCCCTTAGTCTGTGGTCCATGGAGCCATGCAGGACTAGGTTCTGTTTAAAACTTATATGAGTAATAATTTCCCCTAAGTCTGTGGTCCGAGGAGCCATGCAGGACTTGGGTTCTGTTTAAAACTATGAATAGTGTTGCCTTAAGTATTAATTTCCCTTTAGTCTGTGGTCCGTGGAGCCATGCAGGACTAGGTTCTGTTTAAAACTTATATTAGTAATAATTTCCCCCAAGTCTGTGGTCCGAGGAGCCATGCAGGACTTGGGTTCTGTTTAAAACTATGGATAGTTGCCTTAAGTATTAATTTCCCCTTAGTTTGTGGTCCGTGGAGCCATGCAGGACTAGGTTCTGTTTAAAACTTATATTAGTAATAATTTTCCCCAAGTCTGTGGTCCGAGGAGCCATGCAGGACTTGGGTTCTGTTTAAAACTATGGATAGTTGCCTTAAGTATTAATTTCCCCTTAGTCTGTGGTCCGTGGAGCCATGCAGGACTAGGTTCTGTTTAAAACTTATATTAGTAATAATTTCCCCCAAGTCTGTGGTCCGAGGAGCCATGCAGGACTTGGGTTCTGTTTAAAACTATGAATAGTTGC